>NC_136633.1:14262567-14328160 GCF_933228915.1 Telmatherina bonti
GCCCTCACCTTTCTTTCCCAACGTGTCCCCTGTGAGATACCCCCGGGGGAGCAGGGGATAGGAGGGCCCCGATCAGGGCCCCACAACTACCCCCCACCCCTGTCAATGCCCCCCCACCACTCCACACATGCAACCGATCCAGCACCACCCAGGGCCAGCAGCAGTCCCACCCCCGCCAGGCCAGCCCAGACCCAGGCCCCCTGAACAGCACCACTCCCCCGCCCAAACTCCTCTGGCACAGCCCCAGAAATAGGGGCGTGGCAGGACCCCATTGTCACCCCCTCCCTCCCAGCTTATGAATGATTGTGAAGTGTGTGTTAAATTAAAATTGGGAAGAAGTAACCACATCATGTTGGGAGCGGGACCACCAAAGCAGCCCCGCCCACCGCACACTGCATGGCCCGCCCCCCAAAATATGTCCATGTGTTGTCAGTGTGTGTTTTTTGTGTTATGTTGACTAAGTGTAATTAAAACTGGGAGGTGAACCGATGCTGGGTGCAGCGATCGAAACCACCTTGATGGCCTCTCTCACCATCCAGATCAACGTGTCCACCTCCCAACGCCCTGCCTGTATGCGGTGGAAGAAGGGAAGGAGGGGGGTCCGGGGATTTAGGTCCCGAGGGAAGCGCGCCTCCCTCAAGAAGATGAGCCACCTGCGGCACGAGGCACGTCCCCCATTCCCGGGGCCCCCGAAGGCCAGGACAGGCCAAGGGCAGCTGCCCCAACAACCAGGGCCCTCAGCCCCCCACACCTACATGCCCTAACACACTCCCCCTCACACACAACCCTACCCCCCACAAACTCATGCTCCACTACACTCCCCATAAACCCCCCACATATAAACCACCACACACTTCCTACACCCCACACACTCATGTACTATCACAGTCCCCTAAACCTCCACCCCAACACCCCTCACACACTCCCGCATACACACACCCCTCACCCCCTATACCTTCATGTACCGCTACAATCCTCTATACACACCCCGCATATACACCACCGCACTCCCACATACACGCACCCCTACCCCCCATACATTCATGTACCACTACACTCCTCCATACACACCCCATATATACACAGGCACCCCCCCATCCTCAACTATCTTGGGCCCGGGTCCCTCTGCCGGGCACCAGGGCACGGACCCGCCCCCACTGCAGCGGCAGGTCCAGGTCAGCCCAACCCCCCCACGGCAGGGCCGACCCCCCATCCCCGAGAAGCAGGGGACAGCCCCGGGCACCGGAGCCCAGGACCCGCACCCCGCCCACCCCACAGCGGCACGGCCACCCGTCACGGAGCCAATACCCGCCGATCCAGCCCCCGCCAGCGACCTCGCCCCACCGCCAAAAGGCAACTCCAACCATTGATCAACCCAAGGCCTCCCGCCAGGTCTGGAAACCTAGCCCCCCCAGTAATGAAGCAGCCAAGATCCCCGTCCAGGGGTCCACCCCAGACCCATAGCCACCTGAGCCACCCAGCCACTCCCTAGCCCCGAGCGGGATGAGGTCACACTCTCCCCCCTACACTAAGTGATGGAGCTGATCACAGGAGACCAGAGAGAGTGAAATTCAACTAACTGATCCTTTGAGGAGGCAGACATCATTTCCATGCTGATGTAATCTAATAACAGATTTCTAAACTGCTGGATACACAGATTCTGTTTGCTTTTCCAGTTCACAAGGATAGTTTTCTTTGCAATGCACAGGCTGCTGAGGATTGGTTTTGCTAAATTAAACCCTATGTTATTTTCACCTAAGTGACTCAATAGGCACAATTTGGGGTTTGCAGGGATATTACATTTAAACCAGTCTGACAGATCTTTACATACCTGGAGCCAGAATCTCTGGACAGGTGGACAAGACCATAAGGCATGGTAGCAGCTGTCAATCATGTTGTCAGTACAGTGTGAACAGATATGTGAGTGTAACAGACCCATCTTGAACATCCTGTGTCCCGTATAATGAGTTCTGTGTAGAATTTTGAATTGTATTAATTGCATGCTTGAATTCTTAGTCATTTTGAATGTGTTTGAGCAGATTTGTGACCATTCATTTTGATTGAAGTTGCTGGATAAGTCTGCTTCCCATTTAGAAGTTGGGAGAGAGATGGAATCTTCTAGCTTCAATAGTAATCTGTATATTTTGGATAGTAGCTTCGGGGCCTTAAGATTTAGGAATTCTGCAACCCTTATAGGTAACTGTAAGTTTAGTTGATCAGTGGTGTATTTCTTACTTATGATAGATTTAAGTTGGTGGTATTCTAAGAATTTGGTGCTGCTGAATTCATACCGTGAAGAAATTGCATCAAATGGCAGAAAGTTTCCATTTTCTACTATATGTTCTAACTGCTTTACTCCTTTATTCTTCCACCGAGGGAAGTTTATCATCTTTTTGTTTTGCAGGAAGTCAGGATTGTTCCAGATGGGTGTGAGCTTACATGGAATAAGCGCAGACTTGGTTACTTTCAGGAATTCCCACCAAGCCGTTAAACTGGAGCTGATGTTAATGCTTTTAAAACACTTATATGACTTGACAGTTGAGCTGATGAATGGTAAATCAGAGATGACTAAATCCTCACACAATGCTTGCTCAACATCCAGCCATGGCTCATCCAAAGAACTTGGATTAAGCCACTTGGAGATGCATTGCAGCCTATTACATAAGAAATATTGATTAAAATTTGGCAGGTCCAACCCACCTCTGTCTTTGGTCTGTTGTAAAGTTTTTAGACTAATGCGGGATGGCTTGTTTTTCCAGAGAAATCTGGATATGTGGGAGTCTAGTGATTTAAACCAAGTGGAGGATGGTCTGATGGGAACCATTGAGAAAAGGTAATTAACTTTTGGTAAAACCTCATTTTAACAGTGGAAACCCTCCCCATAAGTGATATGGGCAAGCGGTTCCACCTTGAGAGGTCATACTCTACTGTTTTTATTAGCTGATCATGATTTAACTTTATTAGTTCGGTTAGTCTGGGAGAGATTATTATACCTAAATAACTAATATTTCCTGACTGTATAGTGGTGTTAGATATGTTTTTAAAGTCACAGTTAATGGGCATTGCTGTAGTCTTTAACCAGTTAATAGAATAGTCTGATATTGAAGAGAATGTATTAATTAGTGTGATTGTTTGAGAAAGTGTTGTTTGTGAGTTGTTAAGGAAAAGTAAAATGTCATCTGCGTAAAGACTAATTTTATGTTCAATATTTTTAGCTTGAATTCCTTTGATTTCTGGGTTTTGTCTTATGGCAGCTGCCAGAGGTTCAATAAAAATGGCAAAGAGTGATGGAGAAAGTGGGCAGCCCTGTCTGGTACCTCTCTGTAAGCAGAAGTTTGGAGAAGTTTTGTCATTAGTCTTCACACATGCATTTGGGTTGTTGTATAATATTTTTATCCAGTCAATAAATGATGACCCAAACCCAAATTCTTTTAAAGTTGCAAATAAAAGTTTCCAGTTTACACGGTCAAATGCTTTTTCTGCATCTAAAGATATAACTGTGGACTTCAGATTGTGTAGAGTTGAATAATCTATTATGTTAATTAATCTGCGCATGTTAGTGTAGGAATGTCTACCTTTTATAAAGCCTGTTTGATCAGCGTGAATCATGGAAGGGGTTATTTTCTCTATCCTTCTGGCTAGAGCTTTGCTGATTATTTTGAGATCTACGTTTATTAATGAAATTGGACGATAACTGGATGGGAGTGTAGGGTCCTTTCCTGGTTTTAATAGGACTGAAATATTCGCCAAGTTCATATTGGAGGGTAGTTTTTGCTTTTCCTTTATTTCTAATACCATGCTGTAAAAGGTTGGAGCCAGTGTGGTCCAGAATTCTTCGTAGAATTCAGCTGGATAACCATCTGGACCTGGTGCTTTATTATTTGGCATACGGTGGAGAGCTTCATGGAGCTCATGAACTGAAATAGGTGAATCTAGAGCCATTTTATTTTCCTGGTTTATTTTAGGAAGATTGATGCTGCTAAGAAATTGGTTAATATTCTCATCTGTTGGATTTATTTGTGATGAATATAATGCTTTGTAAAATTCTTTGAAAGTATTGTTTATCATGTCAGGATCATGGCTGATATTTCCTTCTGAATCTTTTATAGAGGAAATTGTTGTTTTCTCCTTATTTGCCTTTAGTTGGTTAGCCAGGAACTTTCCAGATTTGTTACCATGTTCAAAATTGTCCAATCGAAGTCTTTGCACCATGAATTGTGTTCTTTTATCTATTATTTCATTAAGTTCTAATTTGGCTTTTCTAATATCATTCAGTGTGTGTTCTTCTGGGGAGACATGGTAAGCTTCCTCTAGTGATTTAATTCTGAGTTCTAATTCTGATGTTCTCAAAGTTTCCTTCTTTTTCTTATGGGAAGAGAAGGACATTATTTTCATTACTGCTTTTCCTGCTTCCCACAGAACACACGCTGAAGTTTCTGGTCTGTTATTGTTTTCTAGATATGAGGACCATTCTCTTTTAAAGTAACTGATAAACTCAGAATCTGTAAGTAATGATGTATTAAATCTCCAGTTTCTAGTGGCTGGCTTACAGTTTTTACTTCTAAGGGTTAATGATACAGGTGCATGATCACTGATGATTATGGGATGGATCTTTATCTCTGATATGTCACTCATGAGTGAACTGCTGATTAGGAAGTAATCTAGTCTAGAATAGGTATGGTGAACTGAAGAGAAGAAAGTGTATTCTCTCAGTGTCGGGTGATGAGAACGCCATGCATCGCAAAGACCAAAATCGTTCATGTACTGTTTAACCGTTTCAGCTGATTTCCAACCACGATACTTCCCTGATGAACTGTATTTGTCAAGAATAACATTTAAGTCCCCTGCTACAATGATTGTGTTATCTAAGTGATCATAGAGCGAAGTAAAGAGGGAGTGAAAAAAGGAGGAGTCATCAACATTTGGGCCATAAACATTTGCAATAGTTAACTTAACATTTTGAATAGATAATGTAACTATTAAAAATCTGCCTTCTGGATCTGTGATTGTTTGATCAATGTCAAATTTTAAACTTTTATTAATAAGAGTGGCTACTCCTCTTTGTCTGGAATTATAGCAAGCTGAGTAAACATGTGGAAACTGGTCCGTTGAAAGATTTATTGTTGAATTAGATAAATGAGTCTCCTGCAGGAGAATGATGTCTGCCTTCATTTCACGCATCTGATTAAGAATTTTTAACCTCTTCTCTCTTGTACCAGCTCCACGCACATTCCAAGAGACAAACCTCAGTGCATCCATAAACCAACAAAAACGAAGACTATCTGCATATTACAAACCTCAGTGTGTCCATAAACCAGCAGAGATGGAGGTTATGTGCATATTACCACAGCGTGTGTCTGTGTGTAACCCGCTGCTTGTGCGCCTGTCAGCTGTGTGCGGTACCTGGATCTGCGCGTTAAGTGTCTCTATGTGTGTTTTCCTCATACTGAACTGTGAGTGTATGTGTGAATCATGCATAACGTTGTGTCCGATGTTTAATCTTGTGCGTGCGCCATGAAACATATAAATAGAGAAGTAGGTGACATTACTGATAAAAGTGAAAGGGTTCAAACAAAGAAAAGTGAAAAGAGAAAAAAGTGACCGTGCCAAAGGAAGAAAATAATGTAAAAGAAACATCCGTGACGAGAACGGTGTAGCAGAGACGGGTGGAGAAAATACTGATAATTATTTTGAAACCACAGTATTACAAATATGGCATAACTTATTTAAGATTTAAGATTATTAAGGAACATACCAACAAGTCAGTAGAGCCACGTAGTGATGTTTGGGTCGCGGTACAACTGTCCATCGATAAATAATTTATCCACGGCGATGACAGCGCGAGCTCCTTCGGCGATGGATTTTCTCCTGATAGGGAACAAAACTCTCCGCCGATCCAGGATCTCTCTTGGAAACTGGTCATTAACTGCATAATGAAGGCCCCGAAGTTCACGACCCTGACTCTTCACCTGCTCCTTTTGTTTGTAGTTAACAAACTTGGCTACGATGGGCCGTGGCCGGCCGGCTCCGGGTTTCCTTCCGCCCAGACCGTGAACTCGGTGAAAGGCGATGTTCCCCACCGTTTCTTCCGGGAGCTTTAGATGAGTCTGGATGAAGTTTTTAACTGTGGTCTCGGGGTCCTCATCTGCTTGTTCTGGAATCCCTGCAAACACCAAGTTGTCCCTCATGCTTCTGGCTTGCAGATCCAGCACCGCTTCCTTCATCTTCTTGTTCTCCTCGGAGACTCTGGTCAATCCCTCGGTGAGGGATTTAACCGACTCTCTGAGGACCGCGTTATGTATATTTCTTTTAATGTGACCTTATTCTGCTGCACCCTGAATTTGATAAACCACTATCTATCGGAGGCATGAGCCTGATGCTTAATTCACACCAGTAGCTGTTACAGATAACAAGACAAGTGCACAACTATAGGAGTGCAGATCCCAGAGGCATGCAGTTGACTGAATCAATTTTGCTCTCTTGCGAGGTCTGTGGCTTATTGAACACACAGATTGACCCTCCTGAATATGACTGTGGCCTCAAAGTCAAACACTGACCTTTTGACACATGCCCATCTTGCAACTCAGAGGCAATGAACGCAGCAAGGACCGAGCATTTCAGTGCTCATTTTGTCAAAATGTTGCAAAGATAAAGGGCTCAAAGAGAAATCAAATACAGTAATTACAAAGCGATAATATAATGAAATGTTCCGCTTGCTACAGTTGCATGCTGTCTGGTGGAAAACCGGATCATCATAGAGAGGTGAAATAATTATCACAAGCACCTGTTATGGCAAAGAACAGGTGGAGCTAGAGCTTTTGTAATCTCACATCTCAACGGATATCACCAAGATGCCTGTGTATATGTGTGTGTGTGTGTGTGTTAGGTGCTGAGTTAAGCCTCTGATTGAGAAACAAACCACAGTAGCAACATGCCTCACTGTTTCCCCAGCATCTGTCTTGAGCAGCATGGGGCCTCCGTGCATGAAGGAGGGAGGAGGAAGCCACGGAGAGCCGGCTTCCCTTCATCTCCTCTTCCTCTCCTCTCATTATTTGGGAAGCTGAAAAAAAGAGCTTCTTCTCCTCTCGTGTCTCAGTGTGAGTTTTCTTGTCTTCCATCATCTGTGAGTCAGAGCGGGGTCACATCGCAACACGATGTGCTCCGCTGTGAGTTTAGCTGCTTCTCGCCACTTCCTCTGCACAGACACAATTTCTTTGAGACACACTGCGTTGCCCTGTCAAAACACTGGAAGTACAGTAGATAAGGAAGTCCAGAGTAATTCTTATTTCCTTTTAGAAATGTAAGAAGCGCACCACTGACTATGAACCTCAACATACACTGCAATATGTTAAACAAGGGTAAAGTCATTGCGTGTCTACTGTAGTGGAAAATTAAAAAAGGACTAGTAGAGATGATTAGAGGCTGCATTTTATTCCCTTTGCTACATCCTTACATCATCTATCTTTAGCTGTAATGATTAGTACTAAAAGTGGAAAATGAAGTCAGCTGGCTGTGAGATGATCAGCTCTGCTGGGTTGCCATTTCATTCCGCTTAACCAGTCCAAGGAGCTAAAATCGGAACTTTGACTTAAAAACCAAGTCTGCATTTTAATATGCAAGAAGAAACGTAATGCTGGAATTTGAAGTTGTGTGGAACTCACCTCTTCTTTTACTAACTATTGAATGTTTCACCAACGTTTAAGCATAGGAGGCATTTAGCTATATAGCAACACTGTGTTTCTATATAATCCTATTGGGATTTTCACACACAATCATCTGATTGGTTTATGCAGAATGATCTGAAAAAGTGAAAGTAAAAATATCCAGTGAGCAGCAGTTGTCTGGACCAAAATGTTTTGTTGATGTCAGAGGTCAGAGGAGGATGAGCAGACAAGTTGGATGTGATGAAATGACAACAGTAACCTTAACAACCAATGGTTCCAACCATGCTCTGTAGAATAGCATCTCTGGACACACAACATGTCCAACAGCAGACTGGCTCCAGCAGCACAAGACCACATCAGGTGCCACTCTTTTAGGCTAAGAACAGGAAACTGAGGCTACATTTCACTCAAACTCACCAAAACTGGACAATACTTCGTTCGCAGACTGCAGGCTTAGTTGTGGTTCCTAGAGTGTCAAAGAGCCGAGCAGGAGGCAGAGCCTTTGGTTATCAGGCCCCTCTCTTATGGAATAAGCTCCCAGTTAGTGTTAGGGAAGCAGACACCCTCCCCACCTTTAAGACTAGGCTGAAGACTTATCTTTTTGATAAGTTCTATAGCTAGGGATGGTTAGCATCCCTTAGTTATGCTGCTATAGGTTTAGACTGCTGAGGGACATTTCCTGATACACTGAGCTTCTTTCTTTTTTTCTTTATCTCTCTCTTTTACCCCCCCGTAACAACAGTATTGCATCATTGTATGTCTCCTGTCTCAGCAGGTCTACCTGGCCGGGAGTAGCAGTTCCTGTTGTCTGTTGTCTTTCTGTCCTCTTCCTCCCACACAGCAGAGGCAGATGGCTCCCTGTCCCTGAGCCGGGTTCTGCTGGAGGTTTCCTTCCTGTTAAAAGGGAGTTTTTTCCTTCCCACTGTCGCCAGTGTGCTTGCTCAGGATGGGAGATTGAGTTGGACTCAACTCAATCTGTTGGTTTCCTTATATAGGCTATTATGAATTGGCCTTCATTATGTTTTCCCCTCTGTCTGTAAAGCGTCTTGAGATGGCATTGCCGTGATTTGACGCTATATAAATAAAGTTGAATTGAATTGAAGAAGACACTAAATATATGTTGTCTGGTCTGACGAGTCTCCATTTTAGCGGCAATATTCTGATGGTATGTCTGAAGCTGGTATAAATACAAGGAAAACATGGAATTTCCTGATTTTTTTTTTCATTTTAATTGCTTTGCTTGGTTTGAATCTAAATTCCCCCAGGGGACGATAATGATGATTGAATCTTGGCACACTTTGGGACCCTTGGTAGCATCGGAGCATGGTTTAACCACAGCATTCTTGAGTATTGTTGCTGACCATCTGCATCCCTTTATGGCCGCAGTGTATAATCATCTGATGGCTACTTCCAGACGCGTAATGTACCACATCACAAAGCTCAAAACACCTCTAACTTGTTAATATTGTGTACTCAATATAGTGTACTCCAATGGTCTCCAAACACCAGATCTCGATCCAGGAGAGCTGCTTTGGGATGTGGTGGAACAAGAGATGCTCATCATAGGAATGCAGGTGATAAATTTACATCAACTGTGTGATGCCATCATGTCAATATGGAGCAAAATATTTCCAGAATGTTTCAATACCTTGTTGAATCTTTGCCATAAAGAATTAAATTAGTTCTGAAGCCAAAAGCATGTTGAACCCTGTACCCACACAAGGTATATAATAAAGTGACTGATAAGTGTACAATGAACTCTACACTTTGTAGAAACTAAGCAAGGTTAAAAAAAGAAAAGGAGCTTTATAAATGTTGAATATTTATATTGTTGCATTCGGTTAAAGAGTCAATGTTGTACCCCTGGAGGTCGCCATTATCATCTTGAGAAAACTAATCTTCCGCTTTAGCTAAGGTTGAATACATTATTCTAATTGTCACAAAGTCAAATCACTGCTTCTGTTTGGATAAAGATAAAATTTGTTTGTTTCTCTTTCTTACACCACCTAGCAGTACTCAGTTTGTAGTTTGTGTGTGTTGCAAGGAGGAGCGATTTTACTTCCAATAGCTCAGATAGAAGATACGTTGTCGCAATACATTATGTCAAGTAGCAATGATGTTCTCCTAACCCTAACCATCTATTCAATACCAACTATGCCGATTATAATAGCATGGTGTCATTTGGCTTTTAATCCCCAACCCAAATAAAAACCACTAAAAACAGCAACAGAAAGAAACAAGGATACTGATTTTTTTTTTTTTTTCTTATTAAAGTTAGTTATTTAAAGATAAAGTTTTTCCATTTTGAAATGTGATGCAGCATTGCATGGTTGCTTTTGTGCCCCAAATGCATGGAAATACACAAGAATTCATGTCTGTTGAAGAAAATCAAAAACGCTTTCATGATCGTTTCATGAGTCATTGCAAGATGGGGTATTGGTGACACATTTAGTTGCCACCACTTTAATAGAAATCATTGGAGGTGTGAAAGGGGCTACAGCCACACCCTGACATATGCTGCAAGCTTCAATTCAAAACATCGCTGTATGATGCTCACAAGGTTCCTGAGTGTTTACCAGTGAAGGTTGAACAACTCCTTGAAGTGTGTCCTTGACAAGGAATGGGATTCTATAAATAGTCGTGGATGTAAGTGTGTGAAAAACTGAAGTTGGGGAGTAAAGTGGCATTTCAGAGTTGTAATCTTCCAGAAGACATGTTGTGTTTTATGGCAACATGAGCCAAGCTGGTCTGCTGGCCTTCACACAGTGCAGGTTCCCTTCATGTCACAACCATACAAAGTACAGAAACAGCATGCTGTGTGAGCCATTTAGACTGGACTCTAGCTTGATTATTTTTGCCTTGGACAGTGTCTTAGGACAGAAAATATTGTTTGACAAGTTGTGCTAAAGTTGCCTTTAAATGGAAATTTGAACGTTAATAATGTGTCTGCTGAGATGCACCGCTTTGGTATTCTGCCATGTTTTCTTGCACACTTCATCAGTAAGCATAACAATATTTGACGTCACTGATCTCAAAAAAGTTTTCATACCAACAATGAACAATACATTTCTGTAATTTTCTGTAAAAGCATCTCATCAGCAAAAGTGTATTATTACCAATACAAACTTGACCTAAAGAGAACTCATTAACATGTTAACCAAAGTAATATAGAAGCTATCCATCCTTTCGTTATCAATACTTGCTCACTCAATGCAGGGTCATTTTGATTCTGTAATCTATCTCATCTGCCTACAGGCAAGGAGCAAAGTACACACCAGCTGGTAGATTTACAAGCTATAATCCTCCAAATGAAATAGTCGTAAAGGTTTGCTCTTATCCTTAAATAAATGCCATAACAGTGTCTTGTGAATTACCGGAACTCCATACAAGCAGGCCATTTGAGGTTTGAGTATTTTAAGTCTAAACTTTACATTGTTCAACTGCTTTGATTACCTTTAGGCATAAAAGTGGCCTGAATGATGTTTAGCCAAACATCACACCCACTTTGATGTTTTACATCCTGTCTCTACTCCGAGCTCTCTCCACCCAAGTAAAAGTCGGTTTGACTGTTCAAAAAGGCCAGTGTGTTAATATCTAGTCCTGGGATGCAGTAGGGCTTGGGGGATAAAGACAGTTTCATTACACCATCAAAAGGAGTCATAAGTAGAATTTTAATTTTGGAAAAGTATTCAGTGTTGCTTAAAAAACTTGTCTAAAGTAAACACCACAGTTTGTGTTACGTGTTTTGCAAAGCAAGCAAAGTGTGCAGGACAGATAAACTAAACTTCCAACTTACATGTACGGTATTACTTTTATTATCTTACTGGATAAAAAAAAGTTAAAACGAACCCCAGAACTGTATTCAAGGTCATGAAAAACGAGCAGCTTTTCAATGCATTTTACCTTGTGTTTGCTGCTTACTTTTGTAAAGTTTCAATGTTTTCTGTTTAGTTCTTGCATTTTTTATTTATTTAAAAAAATGCTTTTAGTTTCATAAAGTTTCATTTCATCTTTTGAACTTTTATTTTTTGTTATATTTGGCATCTGTTTAAGTTTTTGTTTCGTTTATTTTGATTTTGTTGCATTTTGCAGAAAGTTGAGCTTCAGGAGACCTTACGTTTTTCTGTTTACCCTTTTGTTTTTTTCTTTCTGTCTGTGTTTTATGAACCATTTCTATTGTTTTGGTTTTGTATCTGTTTTATAAAATCTTGATGCTTTTTTGTTGTATGTTTTTTTTTTTAAGTGTTGAATCAATAATAAATAAAAACCTGATGACATTTGCTTTTATTTTTGTTTGGCAGTTTGGATGATTGAACTCTACTTCAGATAAAAGAAAGGGGGTGAGGGGTTGACAATTGTTTTTAAACCCACCCACACATTTACAAGTGCATATTCTACAAAAACACAATCTCAAGAAGTTATACTTTCGTTCAAGATGCTTAATGAGCCTTTTCCATGATGTGTAAAACTATTGGTATTATATGAGAATAAATGATAGACCAAACAAAATGTTTATTTTTTGTAGAGTTTAGTTGCTTTTGCAATTCATGCAATGCTGGTTATGGCAACACAAGTTTTGCACGTGAGAGGCCACCATACAAACCACTCAAACAACTAGTGGGATCAAGCGGATGGTCACTAAAGTTACAGAAAAGATGTATGGCAACATATACATATACATACATATATATATACATATACATACATATATATATACATATATATATATATATATATACATACATATATATATATATATATATATATATACATATATATATATATATATATATATATACATATATATATATATATATATATATATATATATATATATATATATATATACATATATATATATATATATATATATATATATACATATACATATATATATATATATATATATATATATATATATATATATATATATATACATATATATATATATACATATATATATATATATATATACATATATATATATATATATACATATATATATATATACATATATATATATATATATACATATATATATATATATATATATATATATATATATATATATATATATATATATATATATATATATATATATATATATATATAGCAGGCAATTTTAACCACTTTGAATAAAGCATTGCTGCCTCATTTTGAGGTCTGCAGACTGAATCACCTTCAATACCGCACATAATAATAGGAAAAAAAAGCCTCGTCCTGACAAAAACCAATGAACAAACAATAATGTGCTTGTGTCAAGTGAAGGGAGCATATCATTAACACTAGGGATGCCACTGAAAGGGGCCAATCAACACTTTCCTCTGTTATCACACTCACATAAAGAAAAAAAAAACTGTCAGGGTATCAAATGTGACATTTAACCATAAATGCAAATATACCAACTTACAAATAAATTGCGCAACATTTAAACTAACTGTAAATGAACGAACTCCTTTTCAATACCGAGAGACGGCTATTTCGCTAACTAAAACAAGTCTCATAGCAAAGCCGGCCTTATATAAAGCAACAATAAGACGGTGACTGTGGTGCTTCCAAGCAACTCATCTCCAGCAGCCAGGCTAGCTATCATTATCTGTTAAAGAGCCTCCGTCCCTATGGATCATCATTACGAGGCGCATTAGAAAATACTTTGATTAAACTCTGCTAATCCAGCACAGACAGCTGCAGTCCATTCACAGCTGCCTAATCTCCCTGCCACTAAATACCACCGAGACAATGGGCAACAAATGACAACTTACGTGAGAGAGAGGAGGGGGTTGTGTGTGGGGGGGTGGGAGGGGAGGTTGAAGCTGAAATAAAGGAAGGAGAAAACAAAGAATAGGAGGGAGAGAAGCGGGAGAGGAAAGCTGATTCCTCTATCAAAGGCAGACGGTGCTGATGGTAAACCGTATCATGCCAGAGATGGTTGATGCTTTCTCTGGGTATAAAAAAAAGAAAGGGGGGGGGTTAGGGGACTCGAAGAAAGAGGGATTTTGAGGTACAGGAGTTTAGGGAGGGAGTTTAAAAAAAAAAAAAAAAGCACCAGGAAAAGGAGATGGGAGATGGGTTAGGGAGGGAGCAGAGGAGTATGATGGAGTTGCGTCTCCCCTCAGCTGGCAGATGAAATGTTGCACACGGAGGAGAGATCTCTTTCAGCAAAACTACAAACAAGGCAAGGCAAGGGTGCTGATGGGAGCTGCTGCAATCAAGATGAGAGGGGAGTACAGAGCGAAAGAGAGAAAAATGAAACTACTCCTCAATGGTACAAATCACCGCGGGGAGGTTATCAGGGCCGTCGGCAATCACTATAATGACAACATGGTGTGACATGATAGTTACAGCACTCAAAGAAAATCATTCGCCTGGGCTGGGGAAGAGATAGGCAGGCGGGCAGCTTCATAAATACTGGTCTAGCTCTGAGAGCGTGAGTCTGCATGTGTGTGTGTTTGTAGAAGAGTATTTAAGTCGACTGGTGTATAGTTGTTGAGTGGAGGAGGATAAGCAGGTGAGTGTGTTGTGATTGTGTGGGATTGGAGAGGAGGAGTGACCGTACAGAGTTATTTGTTGCCATGATGAATCTTTCCTATTTTTTTTCTTCTTTTTTTTTTTAATCAAATGTTGCATGTTATATGTTCACACACACACATCCAAGAACCACATCATCTATGATATGTTGTATAATGCAATCTCTAGAAGTGTTATTACATTAATCAACAGTTACAGTCCAATTTTCCAGATGAATCGAGGTGATTGTGGTAACTTTGTCTAAGCCATTCTGAAGCATTTTCAATGTTGCTCTCGCCTGTATGTAAAAGCCATGCAGTATTCCTCATTTTTTTAGCACTTCTGATTAGCCAAAAACAGTGTTTGGTAAACATTTCAAAATAAAACGTGATCTTTGCCTCTAAACTGGGATCCTATTAACCTTAAATAGAAAAGCTTTCAGTGGAAAAAGATGAGTTTGATAATAAAAAAAACATATTATGGCATATTTTCTGAATTTTACAACCCAATATCAGAGAAAGTTTTAACAGTTATGGCAGCATTTACAAAAATATTCATTTGTGTTATTATTAGCTTGATTTTATTTTGTAGTTTTTTTTTTTTTGTTTTTTTTTTTTTTAACATTTTAGCAACACATTCCACTCAAAACACCTAAAGGACATTCAGGCACTCAGGAGGTCAATAGGTGAAGAGTTTTAGATGGAACAGTGTGAACTTGTTGCATTTTTCTTTCTGAAAATTCTCCACACATTGTGCATTAGGGATGGTTCAGCCTGCAGGCAAGCCGATCCGCTACCTGCATCCTTTTCCTTTTCCTCCCTCAGCCATGCCTTTGTAATGTGTGCAGAATTTCGTTTGAGATTGTGTTGTTGAAAAATACATGGATGTTTCTGGAACAGATATTGAAGGCAGCATATACTGGTCTAAAACCACAGGTAACATTTCTGCCTTAATGTTGCCACAGACGTCAGACTGAGCTTTGCCTCATACCATGACGAAGCCTGACCACCATGTTTCCACGGTGTGTCGGTCCATAATAGACGCCACCACATCCAGACATGTTAACATGAAGTTAATGTCGCAGTTATAAAAGGGTTTTCTTTTTAGCTGCCACATGTGACTGGAACTGGTAGAGTCCACTAAATCAGTTGATACACTGCAATGTAGGGACAGAAATATGCAAATTCCTTCCAATATTTCTTTCAGGAACATTGCTCCTTTAAATTTAAATTACCTCCACATTAATTTTAATTAAACTAGAGAAGCTCAAATTTGCCTGGTAATAACCTCAATCACCTGTTTGTTTATAAGATTATACCAAAAAGACTTGATAATGATGGTTGATGGTAACACCTAACCTTAACCTAAACATGATATAGATGGAAAAAACCCTTAAAGCTACTTTTATGTGAGAGGTGAAAAGCAGCTCGTTGATTTTGGCAGAAATGATTGAGTCTTTAAAACAGGTTGTTCCTCTTTTATGTCAGATCATTCATCTCCTCATGCTCCTTCTAGATCACTGAGATCTGTTGATCGCTGTTGGACTGAGCTCCAGCTGAAACAAAGGGATAAAGTTCCCCCTTTTCCATTAAAACATCACCAACATTAGATACTTTAAAAACCTAATTTTAAGACCCATTTTTACTCTAGTTTACTAGCTTATAAAAGTAGATTGAGCTTTGGCATTTTCAGCAGTCTTTTGTGTTCATACCTGTCTTTTTTTTTTAAATTGTTTTTGTCAATTTGAATTGTCATTTTGCCCCTGTTTTAATTTAGCCAGTTGCATTACTATTTATTTCTCATAACAGTTGCACATTAATTGCTTCAGAGCTTGGTTTTAAAAGTGCTGTTTACTTGACTAGTTGTGATTAAAGGAAGCAATATCTATGGTGGTGAACACTTTAGTGGCATTTAAAAATGTAGCAGGAATACCAACAAATCACTTTTATGCTGTGGTGTTGAAACTATGCTTAGTTGGCCCAAAATGTGCCAAGAAAAAAATCCCACACCATTACACTACCAAAAATTATGGATACAAGGCAGAATAGATACATGCTTTCATGTTGTGTACACTAAATTCTGCTCCAGTCATGTGAATGTTGAAGCTGAGATGAAGACTCATCAGATGAGGCAACGTTTTTCCATCTTCTATTTGTTTTGTTGAGTCTGTGAAATGCAGCTTCATTTTCAGTTAAGTCATACAGAAGCTGCCACAATAATAAAAGTCTAAATGAATAATTGTATAAAATGACGTGGTCGCCATGACAACAGCCCATCATTAGGCTGATCAGGGTGTTTTCTCCACCTGCAAATACAAAACATGAAGTGATGGTTGGATATAAAATATACCCAAATGCGTAAAGGCGCACAGTGGCTTATCTGTCCCTACGGAGGAGCTTGGAGACTCTGGAGTCGAGCCCGGCACCTTACAAAGGGAAGTGACTGACAGATCGGGTCCGCTCCTTTTTCCAACCAAGAGCGCAGAACAGAATTATGTTCTCCACAACCACACACGTCATGGTGTAGCGGCCATCGGGCAGATGGAAGCAGGTGGAGGTGCCTCGATGCACAGGAGGAAACCTGTTGTACAGCTGCAGATGTGTGCAGACAGTGGAGGCACTACATAACATGGTACTAAATGACGTCAGCAATTCACCTGCGTTCACCTGCAGAATCATCCAATCTGAATGATTGTGTTGTCGATCATCCTCTCACATTGGAACCAAACGCCGCTGCTTTTATGTCAAGAAGTGATGCAACACATCAGAGGTGGAGAATTTATTCACAAGTTTATCTTTAGTGCAATTTCTGTCAGGGTGGTGTTTATTTCTCTCTATGTCTTGCACCTCCACCTTGATGGCTATTACTGCAGCTAGGGCACAAGGTGGAATCACTGCCCCCCCCCCATTACTTCCTGGCAAACATCCTTCTTCTATGGATGAAGATGCAGCTCTCTCCCTACATTTTATTGTCTGACCACTTTATTTTTACTTTCTGGATAAGTCCAGTTGCTAATGAAACACGCTGACAGCATCTGTCCTCTGCTGACATTCCTCTGCCTTTCTGGTGGTCGTGATGTCCAACCCGTCTCCACCAGATAGAATATTTTTACATTTTACAACCTCATCGATTAGAATTTCTACCTCATTTTCCAGAAAATTCCTCTTTTTTGCTTTTTTCCCTGCCGAACCGTTACGGAAATGAGATGGATTAATATTTATCAGGGGTGTTCACCTGACCTTTTATGGCCAACATGTGGGCGTGACAAGATGTTCCCTCACGTGCGCAACATTTAGTGTTGATCCTGATTTATGAAGCGAAACAGGCGTGGGACGTGCGTGAGCACTGCTTTGTAAATCGGGAAGTTTTTTTGCGCCGCATTTCCTGTTTTCCGTACGTACGCCACCTGTAGTCAGCGTTGCTACACACAGTTTGATAAATGAGGCACCTGAGCTTATGAAATATTAAGACCACCAACAATCACACCATGTTCAAAGTCACTTTTACTATTTTTACCTCATTCTGATACTCAGTGTGAACTTCAAGTCATCTTGTCCATGTCTACATGCCTAAATCCACTGAGCCGCTACTAACTAGTTGATAAACTATTTGCATTAACAAGTTACTGTACAAGTGTATATAAGAAAGCATTAGAGTGCATAAGCCATCACCAAAGTGGAATATTTTGCTAACAAGAAACTAAGTGTGGAGTTTTAGTCACAGCTACGTACAGATGAATACATTAACAGACAAATTCCATCTGAGACCACCTGTTCTCACCTGGTCAGTCCATCTCTTGGAAGGAGCAAATATTATTAACATTTGTACACTGTGGATGTGCGTAGCTCTCAGAGTAATTTTCCTGAGCCATGCTGAGGTGCTCCTGGATGAATCATACATGGACATGCTCACAACCCCCATGCTGAGGAATAATGAGACCCAATGAAGTGAGGAATATGAACCCACCTCATCTACAACAACACCTCATTCTTTCACCCCCTCCATTCCTTCTTTTTGAATTCAACCCTGCCACCCCTACTCCTCCTCCTCATTCTCATACCCTTCCTCTTCTTTTCTTCTGATCTCCCCGCAAAGGTGTGCAGTGCAGCGGTGCCGTGTGAGCACGCATGTATTATTACACATTCACCCCGCGTGATAGCGGGCAGCGGCTGTGCGACGGATTCGCCGGCCACGGTTGTTATGCAGACGGATGATTGCACTTGGAAACAGAGAAGGGCCGGGTTAATGTGGCTCGGCTTCACGTCGGAGTGGCTGCTGGCAAGGGGTCGGAGGTCGGCTGATGAGAAAGCACAAAGCTAGCGCCTGACTTCTTTCTCTGTTTGTGTGTGTGGGCAGCGCAGAGGTCAGGGTGGTAGGAAGAGTGAGTCACTGCAACCACACAGGCCTACACACACACACAAACACAATAAGCTCATATAGAAAACGAGATTGCACTTTGATGCACAAACATCCGAGCACACCAGACCTTTGCTGTGAAGAAGCATGGATTTTATTTATTTATTGAAAAATTAATCTAAAACTGTTTTCAGCCCACAGGAAGGTGGGAAAACAAACATCCTCCTGAGTCTAAAGAGCACAACTTGGAGAAGTCACACTTTTAACTAAACTGCAACATTGACTCCAATCCATAGGGCTAAAGCTGAAGAAGTGGTTTCCTACTTCTGGAACACAAAGTTTCAGATGCTGGAAATACTGACTGTGGCAGGTGTATCACAGTGAAACTGAACTTGAATAAAAAAGAAGCCCCAGTAGACAAACTTGTATTATAAAATGGCCCCAATAAGAAGCCAAAAAAGGCAAATATTTCCAAGGGATTCCTATGAAACAAACAACCAGCAACTCCTTAACCTTGAACACAAGCTTCTCTCGGATATACTCACCAAAGTCACTCCACTGTAACAAAAGAAAAGAAGCAAGCTATGTTTTCCATATTGAGGTCATTTACCATGCAATAAACAGACCTACTCATCCAATGTAACCCTCGGTCACTTCTCCCTTCTCTTCCCCTCCCCAGGCTTCCTGCAATCATGAAAATGATCACTATCTCTGCGGCAGTCTCCACCAGTGTCAACCGGAGTACGGTACTCTGCCGTGCAGAGACAGTATCAGTCAGAAGCCATTTACATAATAACAGCTCATCATTCAAAAAGGTCCTTTTATTTGCAGCACAACAGAAAACTGTCAAGATGTCACCCTCAACGGGGTCCTCAGCTCCACAGAAGTAAACAGCAGAGGAGCAGTCAGCTTGTGGTTAGTAGGAGACAAATGGTCAAGGAATGTAGAAGTGGACAAAGAAAGGCATCAAGATGGCAGAAAAAAAAGAGGTCCGTATACTTCAGAAGGAGATGAGCAATTTAAAGGAACTTTAAGCCATTATACTGACAGTTCAGTTAAGCCACAGATGTATTCCAAACCCAAATGAAACATATTAGAGAATAAACTCGGACATAAAAATCTAGTCCTCTTTAACAAATGATTACTCCTTACGTCAAAGCTGTTGTGTGTAAGTGTGTGTTGCAGTTCAATCACTAGCTATGAAATAAATATGTATGCATGTCTTCATAGTACCATACAAAAACTTATCAGTGCACCTGCAGAAATACCCAAAACTAGTCAAAAAACCCTGCGAGATCTGCCTTCCAGCCTTAAGCTCAGCACAATAAGAACCCAGGTGTGCACAACAATTCCCCTGAAAGGGATACCATAAAAATTGGCCAAGCGGAGCGCTAAACCTGTAACATCCCACATGACATATGACAAAGTTGCAAAATTCAGTCTGCAGTTTGACACATAAATACCCTCAAAACAATATAGTTTTAATTATAGTATTGAGTAATAAATGAAGTGGTGACTTCTGCACAACTAATATTACCAATTTATTATTCTGAAAACATCAGAACTAGCCCTTCGCTTCTCTACTTCTTCCCATTGTACTGCATATAGAAACCATAAAACTAAACCAGACCGGTTGATAACCATTTGGTTACTTCTTTGATATTTATACACATTTTAGGATATGCATGTATTGCACGTAAATCAGCCCAACTTGTGCAAAATGTTTAGGGAGTCACGTTAGCTTTCATCTCTAGCTGATTAGCATCAACTAGCGTCATTTAGCTTCTAATAAACAGCAAAATAAAGACATGTACTGCCTGCACTGTTCTGATGCTCATCAGACACTTATTGCCATTGTTTTTAATAACCACTGGCTGAAAGATGTGAAAAAGTACATCATATTTTGATATGTTTACACAGGCAGAAAGCTAACTCACCAGTCGAATAGCACTAAGGCAAACAGAGAGTGGGTTTTACATCTATACTGTTCTTTCATCAGACTCCAATGAGTGATTTCTTTGCCAAGGTAGACTCGTGTGTTTCCTCTGGAGCAATCTCTCTTCCTGGCCTGCTCAGACACACTTTTCACCTTCGTACTTCGTTCAGTCATAGCAAACTTTTGTTGGAAGATGAGAAAAAAGTAGCACAAAGCAGAGCCCTCTGTGTTGATAGAGGGGTAGCTGTAAAGCAAGGCGCTGTTGGTCACATGATCCCAGAAGAGACGGATCCACCCTTGTAAAGTTTCACTGTCTGGGTTTTGAAGAGGACAGAACCTTCATAGCGCTAATACTTGTCAGACACTGTACATTGAACCCAGATATCATCCATCATTATTCACATTAGTGGAGCCAATGTTTGGGTCAAAAGTTACACGGTATTCCTTTAAATCAAAAGGAAATCTTACAAAGCAGAAATCAGAAGGTAAGATAAAAATCTACGCTAGCAGCTAATGTAGCTAACTTTTGTTCTTATACTGCAATTAACATAGTGCCAAGAGAGGAGAAAAAGCAATCTAAAAGATAGCTTTTGTTTTGAGTTTGCCTTCCCTCTCCATCTGGTCAACCTTTGACAGTGGATACCTAATGGCAAAAAGCTTTTTTTTACCTAACATGATAAACGCTATATTGTCACTTCTCAGTAGCTGGCACACTGGGTGGCTACCTATGTCCTATTACCTATAGGAAGGACTGGCATTGCACTGAAAGAGCAGATCCCACAAGTGTATAGTTGTCATGCCAGGGTGTCCAACCTGCATCAGCTTAAGAGGTTTATTAAAGGAAACAAATGAGTTTTACCTTTGCTCCAATGTGAAAATCCTAAAACGAGCTGTTGTTCCTTACTGCTGCCTGTAGGTTAGATATAGAAATTTAGAGGATTCCCTTGTAAGCTATATTCAAGGGAGAAGAAGAAGACAGATATAGCATATGGTTGTTTTAATAGGTGGACTTAGACTTTGCTCCTCCTTAAGTTATGGATACATTCAGGGCTCAGGTGCTTATACCAATAAAAAAAAGAGATGCTTTGATCAAATAACAGACTAGCAGAATGTTGTATCAGCTTTTGCATAATCCTGTCTCTGGTTGAGTGCAGTGTCCCAACATTATCATGAAAATGCAATAGTGAATGCCTGGTTATGTCAAATAAAGGGGTTTTAATGGCAAAATATTATAAAATATTTCAAATAATAATTTTAAATAATATAAAATATTTCAATTTTATTGAAGCTTGATGCGGGATAAAAAACAAAATGCACATTCATGAGGTACACATACGCCCAACTTAGTTTCTTCACACTTTCCAGTTTGTGAAACAGGATATCACCAGCAGTCACTCGACCCAGGAGCAATTTCTCCTCATCTCTACCGCTCCTCACGGGCCTCTCAGCATCCACTCCTTCCTCAGACCTGCTCCTCCATGTCTTTTCCACCCTCATTGCCTCTCACATCATTTGACATCAAAGGGGCCGCGACGAGTCTCGCTGTTTACCCTCCCTAGCAGGCGCTCATTACAAAAACATCAAAATAAGCCATGCAGAGAGGCAGGGCGAATTAATGATCTCCCTGTGCCACCGGTGCCCTTCACCCCTCCGCCCCCCCCCTTTCGATCCTACCATCCAAATGGTGCCAGGCCATTTGATACAGAACAAATACATGTGCAAGAAAACGTGGAGTTAAATGAAAATGCAAACATGCATATCCCTATACTTGCAAGCGCACACCCACACATGCCTTAGTGCCAAGGCCTGTGGCTGCTAACGACCATTCAATTAGTAGAAATTAGGGAGGCACAGTGAGGTCCATGCTGTGGCCATTAGCTATTGGAGAGAAGGACAAAAAGTGTGGGCCAGGATTAATCCCTTAAGAGAAAGATGGAGAATCTCGCAGGTCACCATCCAGTAGGGCCTTTGGGGTTTGAAGTCAACGAATCCCCTCCAAGGAAGAGGTGGAGAACGATGATGACAAGACGACATGTTGTAGAAAATCAGTTTTGAACTCACCCTCATTGTAATTACGAGGTCCAGCGTGGGCTGGGCGGTGAAGATTGCTTTTTAAATCTTTCATTGCATTATTAGCAACGTTATGTGGGTGCAGTCGGTTGATTCAGCAGCGGATCCGAACTCTCATTAGACGAGCAGGTTGAAGCAAACCCTCATTAGATCAAGTGATTTCAGACAAATTGCTGCAGCACAAAAGCAAACCTGATTGCTAAATCAAAGTGCTTTGCCAGTGCATTGTGACACAACGCATACATCAGTGTGTACAGGTCGCTCTGCAACACATGGCTTTCCCCATGCATGTAATGCCAGGTTTTTATATTTGAAATCAATTCCTAATCTAATCTATACAGCCCTATTAATAACTATTATAAAGCACTCCCTAGTTGTGAATTAATCAGGGACTGGTAATTAGTGTAAAATTTAAATGCATGTTGTAAACCCACATTGAGTGTCTGGCACTAGACGGAGGTGCCAAGCCATTGCTGTACTAATTAGTTTGCAATTATGTTTAATAAGTTCTGTGGAAGCCAATCATCTTACAGTCAGGGAGCTGGGCTTTTCTGATGCAGATATGGTGGAGCCAACATGGAGGATACACAGACAAGCATCTTTCCATTGCCTTCCTTCTCATTGGTTATCCCTCACTTGCTCTTCTGCTGAAGAGGACAACTGTCATTTTCAACCTTTCCCCCCTCTGAGAAATCAGAACACTTTCTCACAACAATCTATGTCATAGTTCTGTGACGGGGTCAAAAGCATGGGTTTTAAATTGAAATAGTTTTACTGCATGTGTTTTTAACTGTTGTTGTTTGGTTACTAACCCCCTTGGAGGCCTATCGACCTCGCCCTTAATTGTTAAGTGGGAACACCTGTCAGTGGCTGGGCAGACACTTTAAAAGAGCAACAGGTGTGGCAGAGAGAGGGAGAAACAAAAGCAGAAGAGTGCAGGACAAGGAAGGGGACAGAGCTCCTGAAAAGGGATGATGACGATGATGATGAGGAGACTGCTGAGGGGCCAGTGACGACTGGTCCCACCGCGGCTTGGTGGTGGCAAGGCGGAGCCTGAAGTGCAGCAGCCAGTCTGGACCCTAAGGCGCAGCTACTCAGTCCTGGGCCTACGGATACTCCGTATTATTATTTTATTATTATTTTAACTTTTTAACCTTTTTATTATTTTATGTTGTTTTTATTAAACCGTTTTTATTGAGATTTTAGTGTGGTTGACTCTGCTCAACCCTGATTTTTAAAAGAACCAAGATGGCTGGGAGGACCCTCTTTTACCTGTTTTTTATTTTCTTTCTTTATTTTGTTTTAACGTGCCCCGGCCACCCCTGTTACAGTTCTGTTGCACCAGTTCTTGGTCATTTGTAAGTCAGGATGAAATAGTTACTCTTAATAAAGGAGGATGAGGATGGTTCAGTGTTTCTAATGAAGTCTTTTGTTTGAGAGGTAAAACATCTTCAAAAACCATAAACAGAGGTCCTGCTGTGTTCAGTTCAAACACTTAGTTATTACACCATGAATGACTGAGACTATAACAAAACCACTTATAGTAGTTATTTTGCAATGACACTGGAAAATCAGCTTTGGTAACAAGAGTTAAACTGGAGGTAAAATTAGTACTGCACCCCTGAATGCAGGCAGATTACTAATCATTTTCCAGAAAAAGGCAAAGTTCTAAAATACTACTTAGACTGGAATCTCATTTGTCCAAAAGAGGTGAAAGAATAACAGGACAAAGTATGAGAACTGAACCAGTTTGGTGCATGTTAAAATAAAGTCTGATGGAATGACTGACAACTCTAAGAGGATGTGTATGTATCCATGTAGAAACGCAATTCATTTTTAACTGAAACCATCGAAATGACCAAAGAAAAAAAGAAAAATGCAATCAAACAAAAATATGAAATAACTTTAAACAGCTCACTTAATTATGACTTTGGTCTACCATGAACTTATTGTCATGTTCTAGAAAGCAGTTGGAGATGAGTTGAGCTTTTTGACATGGTGCATGATCCTGCTGAAAACCAGGTTAAACTAATCATACTGGTACAACGCTAATCCTGCTGAAAGTAGCCAAAGCAGAAGGAAACACTGTTGTTGCCAGGTGAAGGACAGTGTAATTTACACTACACCCACCAAAAGACCACAAAAAGTACAGCCGGCCACTTTAATCCCTCTGATAAAAGGATGATTAAATGCCACAACAAACAGGAGAATGCCCAAACCACAATTTGGTATCGACCCGAATAAAGTCGTAAAACGGTAAATTTTAACTGAAATTTGGCACTGGGTCAGAAAGCCTCTAAATGGCTTTGTGCAGTTTTTTCCTTTATTGGACGGTCAGTTGCAGGTGGTGATTGAGGAACGCTGGAAAAAGAAGGACTAAAAGGCAAGCCAAACCCAGAAAATTAAAACTGAGGAGCCGTCGTCTTTCTAGCTTCTCCAACTGAAATATGCCGGATGGGACTTGGCAAAAAGCAGGTGCTTTTTCAGCTTTTTCTGGAATGGCATTGGAGACAACTGTTTCGACCGTGACGAGGCAACATATTAGTCGTTCAAACTCTGACAGCTCGCGACAAAGATCTCCTCCTGAGCTCATGGCAACGCATCGGGGGCTGACGGCAGGGTTCAGCTGGGACTCTTGGCTCAGGCTCTTAATTCAAACAGACTGTTCATGTGTGTATGCTCTTGTGTGTGTGTGAGTGCATGCATGTGTGTGAGAGCAGTCACTGTGGTGCCATTTGGACCGGTGCCTGACACCCTCCGTGTTAATAAGAGTAATCAGTGCCCCCATGCCTGCTAGCAGCCTACATAGCACAGCAGAAACATGGCACAGACCTGCATTGCCACCTGAGTGTTTACCCAAAACACACATCACCTCCCACACTACACACAGACACACACCTCTAGAAGCTAATGAGGGGGAAATGCAGTCAATATAGTGGAATTGATCAGCATTGTCCAGCGACAGCACGCAATCGATTGGGTTCCCTCGCCTGTAATGCCTCATTAACTGCGTCTTCAACACACATGAGCAAACACACAATCAGGTGTGATGCATAGCCTCACAAACAAATCATAGCTTTTAATTTCGAAGCATTTGCCAGGCGCGAGGATAATTTAGAAGAGAATGGCTTGAACACTTTAAGTGAACGCATGTGCTGCCGCAGCTGCATTCTGTACAGCTTTATTAATGTCAAGTGTCACGTCACCACCAGAGGAAGTGGAGAAAACGTTATGAAATGTGTTCTAAACTCCTGCAACTTGCGCTTTTTAAATGTGAGCATCAGTTTATTTTTGTCATGTGTTGCATTTTAAATTTTTCCAATATTCGAAAATGGTTTTAGTTTTTACCTCTGAGTCATGTTTAGGCAATACAGCAGAATATGGTTTGTCTTGCTACAATAAACAAGACAAATTGAATACATCATGCCCTACGATGGACTGGCGAGCTGTCCATGGTGTACCCTGCCTTTCGCCCAAAGACTGCTGGGATAGGCTCCAACTTCGCCGCGACCCTGACTTGGATTAAGCGGATAGGATAATATACATCATCATATCTTTCGTAACACATGGTATTCTGCAGCTTACAAACTGTGCAAAACATAAAAATTTCACTAAAAGATGCCATAAAACTTCATAAAATGTTGCCTACAATGATTATATTTGTGTTTTCAACACATTTTGTGAAAAAATGTTAAATGTCTACACACAACCAAATCTGTTTGGTTTACAGACAATGGTCAGAAAAAGAAAAAAAAAAAAGTGATATTGTAGATGTGGCCAGAGGAGAATAAGCAGACTGGTTAGACATGACAGAAATCCAACAGCTACTAAAATAATTTCTGGTTCCATTCCAACAACACCAAATTTCATCAACTAAGGCCAGGAAACCGAGGCCACAATTCACACAGACTCACCAAAGCTGGACAACAGAAGACAGAAAAAAAATGTTGTCTGATGTGATGAGTCTCCATTTCAGTGGCAACATTCAGATGGTAGAATCAGAACTGGTGTAACAACATCAATCCAGTCTGCAATGTATCAACAGGTCATGCTGGTGATGGTGGTTGCTATTTTATTGTCAAACTTTGGACCCCTTGGTACCAACTGAGCTTGATTCAACCACCACAGCTTACCTGAGTATATTTATGACCGTGTCCATCCCTTTATGACCACTGTGTAGCAGCTTTTCACGGCTTCAAGCAGGACAATGCATAACGTCACAATGCTTAAATCATCTCCAACTGGTTTCCTGAACCTGATGAGTCCACTGTACTCCAATGGTCTCCACAGTCAGATGTCAATCAAACTGAGCAGCTTTGGAACACAATGGGGAACGTGAGATTATGAATATGAATATCAACCAAATTCTCAGAGGAATCTTTGCACTCCCTTGATTAACCAAAACCATCAGGAAGTAAGGCCTTTCTGCATCCTTTTTAAAGTTTACACATCCAAAAGGACATCTTTTATTTTGTTAAAGGTTTTATAAACTACTGATATTCATTGCTGCTTCCACTCTAGCCAGTTAGATTCCTGATTTGTTCCTCATTCTTTTAAAAACTAAATGATAGTGAAGCCTGTTGTAAGAACTCTCCACAAGCTCATTCTGAATTTACTGATGCCGTGACACAGAGGGCATGTTGTACACACAGTACCTATATTTCATCTATATATTCTTGGAATCTCTATATTTTATTTGGCAATCATGTTGTCTTTCCTAACGCATGCCAGTGTAAGGGTGATTTATTGCAAGCATCTCCTGGCCTTGCTGCTCTGGAATGCAGCTTTACACTAATAAAAAACTGAAAGTGAAACAATTGAGATGACGTTGTCCAAAATGGTTAATAAGTGTAAGGATTTAAGGAGCTGGAGTGGGAGGCTGCTACAAAATCCATTTTGCTTCTTAAGCCTTTACAGCTTCTTGCTCTATATTACTTTGCTGCTTTAGAAAAAAAACCCAAAAACAGTCAAATATTTATTTTAGCAGCAATTGGGTTAGTTTAGTTATTTAACATGGGGGCCGACTCGCTTTTTCAGACTGGTATCACATGGAAGTCCACATACTAAACTCTACCCAGATTAGATATATTTCTTCCTCTGGATAAACTGACTAGTTTTGAGTTGCTGTAATGTAAAATATAGTCTGTAATGATCATGCATGTGGAGAGTAGATGTGTGCACATGTCTGTTGCTGTATTTGTCCATGCATTTGAAAGTGTCCGTATGTATAACAGTAACTGAAACGATTTTGTGTATGTGAGGCTTGTTTCTATGGCTAAACACTACTCCCATAGAGGTATCTCCTCAGACTCGCTGCTGATCCTCAGCCAGACCACTGCTTCCTGAGGCCTGTGTAGATGAAAAATATCCACAAATGCGTGAGCGCACACACAGACACCAAATAAGTGGAAAGCCCACTTGACTGCCTGGAAAACCCTGGAGTCCTAGGGGACTGGATTCCCTAAGAAAACACACACTACTTCTCTTGCAGTGTGGGAGTTTGTTACGTCTGCATGGAAGACACATACATGGGGAGACGTGGAAGCCTTGGGCTGACGATTCTTGCACACATTCATTGAGAACTCCCCACAGAGGCATAACCCCCCCCCTCCGCTCTTAGATTTCCCATTTGAACCTTAGATTGAAGCAGTGGTGAAAGACTCCCCTCAAGCCTGTCTTTGCTGTTTGCCTTTCATCTCTGAGCGTCCTCTGATTCAGAGCGGCTCTCAAAGCAGAGGCGAAACGTGTCAGTCCAAAAGCGTGTTTGACCATTAAGACCGAGAGCCGGTCTGTCGAGAATTCAGTTGTCCTCGGCGATGACTGAACACATCTTTATAGCTATTACAGGAGGAAGGCGAGGTCGGAGAGCTGTTACTTTGCTTGTCAGTCAGCAGGAGCGCGAGTGTGGAAGCGTGTGTGTGAAGCAGCAGAAGGACAGATCAATCAAAGATGTCTGATTAAGAGCAAGAAGGCAGGTTCCCATTTCCCTCCAAACTGGAGGCAATCCTGCCACATGTAGATTGGGTGCCATTCAAGTGCAAGCTGTCTTGTGTACACGGACAAACACATTAACCACAGGGGCCGATTGCCGTAATGACTGTAATAGAGCAAGCCAGATGACAGACAACAGAATAGCACTTTGGCCACCGGCCGACAGGGAGGGAAATAGGAAAACAGATTTCCAGTTTCTTTAAAGGTTCCTCTTTTTGTCCCTCAGCTCAAGGTGCTCATTTGGTAAGGTTGTGACACCACAAGCAGAGGGCAATTTCTTACCCATCAAGTGTGTGTTTAATTTTTCCATGTCCTTTTTTTCTTTTTAAAACTCATCCTTCAGGGCCTCTTGAAGGCTACAATTGATGTTAAGATCTCGCTCGATTGGAGGCTTTCCCTTGCTCATGACTTGTAATGCTCACATTTGATGCTGTGTGTTGTTAAAATGCTTATTTCATCCAGTCAACAACAAAGTCATCAGAATCCTCTTACCATATTTTGAAAGTAGATGGATTTATTTGCTGTTAAAGAAGGTAAAACGGTAACCGAAACAAATAAATCCAAATTCAACAGTTTACTGCACCCAAAGTTGTTGGTAAAAATTGATTCCATAGTAAATCTAACATGCTAAAACCATGTTAGACCCTCTTCTTCATTTAGAACTGCATTCATTCTTGCATTAATACAGTCTTCAAATGGATTTAGGTCTGCATACCTTCTTACTTATATTGTTGAAAAAGCCTTTTTTTTTCTAACAAGTCAGCTTTGGTTTGCCTTTTGACTGTGCACAGTGTTGCAGCATGATTTAACTGACACCTGAAAAAGGTCAGTCATTACTCCAGTTTTAGCGTCTTGGCATTGGTTCCCAGTAAATATTAGTCAGTTTTAAATTATTTTTAACTTTTAGGAGCCTACATGGTCAAACTGCAGTAAATGTCTGACCTGTTAAAACCTCATTCTTCCTCCCATCCACTTAGATCAGGGTTGTCTACCACCTGTGCAAAGCTCCAATCCAATGGATTTTTTATGTTTTCCTCCAACCTCAACAACTTGTTGTCAAATTCTGCCCAAGTCTGTTGACTCATTAGAAAGACAGCAGGAAAAATCCAAAACCTGCAGGACGGTCTCCATTAAGGATTTACTTTGGACATCATTTTTGATCATCTATTCCAGGGATGGGAAACTGCAGTCTTACAGGGCCGTAGTCATGCAAGTGGAGTTTCTCTGCTGCAACAAACTTGACATAAATTAAACCTAATTAGCAAACTTGTGCAGATTTTTTCAAGCACTGCACAAGTCTGCATATTACCCATTCATCTGTATCAGTTGTGTTGTAGCAGGGATACTCTTAACACATGCATGACTGCGGCCACAGTTGCCGACCCCTGATCTGTTCAGAGGTTGCAACTGACCCTTATATTCACCTGCACAAATACCATCTTAATATTAGAATCATCTAAAGATAAACATTTCTTGTATTCTCACCACAATATTCCGCCTCTGAAATTTGCAAATGACTTTCTGAACAAGTCTGAAAAACTTGAAGCAAGTCTCGTCCCCAATGGCAAAGTAACCTATGTTATAATTTGACAATAGTAAAAGTTGATTGCAAAGAAGACATCTTAAGTTCAGCATGGAGGTGACTCAATCATGGTTTGGGTTTGTGTTGTGACAGCTTTAACAGCATTTCATGAGTATAAGGATAAATAGATTAAGTGGAGTAGCCTTAAGATCTGGATTCAGTCTCTTGAAAAGCTTAAAATGAAATGAGCTTAGCTTTTTAAAATAGGTTTGAGACACTAAACACATCTCAAAATACACAATGGGAAGCCTCAGAAGGAATTTTCTTTTTTTTGAAGTCTCTTGAACAAAGTAAATTTATGGGTTGGTATCTAGATTTAAATCCACCAAAAAAAACAAAAAAACAAAAAGACTTAAAGACTTTCAGCTGAGTATTGTTACCAAAACTCCCCCATTTCTTTTGTTCACATTCATCCTTCATACAGCTGTAACATTTTCTCAGAAATAAAACCACATTCTCTGCATCAACAAGCAGAACAAGCTGCCTCATTTTAATTTACAGCACAGAGATATTCCGATTTGTGTTTGAAGCACCTTTGGTTCATTGTAACTATAAGATCATATATGTCAGACTTGTCCTGCAAGATGTTCTGCAACTTCAAAGACTGCATTCAGCATTCATGCACACAATTCCTTCCCATCAGCAGGGGTCCAAATCATCCTCATGTCTTCCTCCAAGTTCTTTTCTGAGGGAAGCCTGCCTGGATTTGCCTCTGCAAAGTCAAAAAGAAAGCAAGGCAATGGCAGATAGGGCGGCTTTGTGTTATTAACATATTGTAGATAGTGTGTGTGTGTGTATTTATCTCAGTTTCTCCCTCTATGTGCCTATCTTCCCATCTCTTTCACTCTTTGAATACAATGCAGAGCAAACCTGCAGGAGAAAATAAAAAGACACATTGTGTAGTTATTCACAACCAGCAGAGTATAGTATTGTAAACCAGGAGAAGCAACAAAAAAAGAGAGAGAGAGACAGAAAAGGCATGATTATGTCGTCTCTGTGTTCTTCCCTCCTCTTTTTTTCCCCATTTTTCCAGGTGAGAAGATTATGTGGCAGGGTTGTGTCATTTTACTCAAATTGCACACACCTGACAGCCTACAGCGAGTGTGAATAACTGCTGCAGTTCTCAACGTTTCCTCAAATCTGTCTGTGTTGCATGAGGCTGTGTGGGCATCCGTGGGTGTGTTTGTGTTTTTGCGGCCAGTAACGGGAGCATCGGCGCTGAAAGGTCGGCCCTCGGTGTTGGTGGACCTCTAATTTGTTCCACCACGGCAGAAGTCGGCTAATGCAGCACACCTGCTATCCCTGTACCATCATTAGCTGGTGCAGAACGGCAAAAAGGTCAAACATAAACAGAGAGATCACACAGAGGGAGAGAGAAACACACACACACATAGGCGGAGAAGGGAGTAAAGAGTGTGTGTGCAGGAGAGTGCTAATGTGGGGTTGATGAGTGGGCGTGGGCTACCCAGGCATGGAGAGATGCATGATGGGAATACTTCACACACCCGTTGTGTCTGCCACTGATCTTGGCAAACAAGCCCCAATACAGACACACACCAGCAAACTACTCAAACAAAATGATTGTGGTATCTGAAAGAGATGCTGCACAGTCGGCTGTGCAGATGTGATCCAATTTATTTCCATTAATTCTGACAAAAAGAGAAGATGGCTAAACAAATGAAGAAGCATCCCATCCATCATCATACATCATAAAAAAATAACAAAAAAACATTTGTTTAAAAAGAAAAAAGAAAAAAATGACATGGATGAAATTTGTTTTCTTCATTTCAACAAATATTCAATGGGATGAAAGGTTTGAAGTCTAGTTTGTGTCTCAATGGAGTATGAACTTGAGCTGGAGATCCCTTTGATCGTGACAACAGCTTTGTAAAAACACTTGTTGAAAGTTTTAACAGCAGTGACTCAAGATTTGTCCTCAAATTGAGCTTCCTGATTTGAAATTATTTGACAATCCCTTAGATGAAAAGCTCCTTTAAAAGGATTTCACAAATCTTAAAAAGAAAAAAAAAGTGTAAAAAAGATACATGCTAACTTTGCTAGCACCTAGTCATTACTGAGGTTAGCAAAATCTAGCAAAGACTAAAGCTAGCCCTAACTTGGAGTTGGTGCAGGGGAAGGAAAGTTTTATGCCACATAAATTTTAGTTTGCTTAGTGCATGTTCTTTACTCGAAGCAGAGACCTTTGTTTTTGTTTGGACCAAGATATGTCTCCTCTAGGTGCATTACAGTTTGGTTGCCCATTTACACCTGCCCAAACAAATCAGACTTAAACTAGGACTTCATTAAAGACCAGAATGAATGTACACTTAAAGCCTGTTTATGCTTGGATGGTTTCATCCATCACCTGTATGGTTTTGGTATAATTTGGCCTCTTTTCAAGAGGCTTAGTCATCTTATCACTTGACGCAGAAGACGAAGAAATACCCCCAGAGATTGGGGGCCAGTGTTCAGTTGTATCGCAGTCACATAACCAGTGAAAGAAACAAACAAGGGAAGAAGAGAAATAGGAGGAAGATGATTCAGAAACCACCAAATAAAAAGGAACCAAAGAGAAACACAGAAGAGACAAATCTTCAACTACTGTAGACATGATGTTTTTCAAACAGGCTGTGTGAGTATGTCTCAAGCAGCAACCTCCGGCAGTAAAAAGTGAAGCCTATGCGGAAGTGCCTTAAACTGCAGTTCCCCCTTCGTCCATTAGGGGCTGGCTGCAAAACAGAGCAAATCCCCATAGACTCCCATGTTCAAAAGGCCAACTTCACGGCAGAAATAAACATGTACAGCCTGGTTCAAAAATCCATTTTCAGTTTATAGGTCGGGTTTATCTTCATGACAACTGTGGGGGGAGTGAATTTTTTTCCTAACTCGCCCGTTTAAAAATAATTTAATCTTGAAGTTCAGCATATTTAGGGTTGCGTGCTTTTGATTGACAGGTACTGATCTCCCGCTTCAAGTAAGAAAAACGCAGAACAACTGTGGTTTTTAGCCGTTAACAACATGACTTAGCTTTAGCCCGCTTACCTTCGTTAGCTGGTTAGCTCCTGTTGTCTCCTGTTGTCTCCTGTTATCTCCGGGTTAGCTTAGTTGGCTTTTAACTACAGAAAGCTCGAAGTTCGCTCGATGTCAATCATCCACCATGACACTCACTGCGCCCCTCTCAGCTCCACCTCTTTGCCCATATATGTATTTTCCGGGCGAGATGACACGCATGCCTCTGCCAAGATGGCGATGGTAGGAACTGCACACAGAGGTTCACTTCAGCTCTTCAGAAACCTATGGGTGACGTCACGGAGGCTTTGTCCATCTTTCTATATACAGTCTATGGTGTATCCACAACAGCCACTGACCAGTTTCAAAATGCAACAAAAATTTAATGCTTTATTTGAACCTACTAATAAATCCAGCCAAAAAAGAATGTCCCTAAGACATCTGCAAAAGCTTAATTGGGTGGTAAGGGAACACGATACTGAGGAGACACCAGGTCTTTGCCTGAAAGGCCAATTTACATTCCATTCAGATTGTAACACTAAAACAGTATCAGATCAAATTTGATTTATTTAAGTTGTTATGGATGTCAATAAAATCCTGCTTTTGTATGGCTGAGAACATTGTGATGAAATGCAACAGCAGACATCTATTCAAGACATCACAAAGCTTGCATTGGAACTGATACGTAAAAACATTTAGATGGATGGTTGAAGTCTTCAGTTTGAAGTCAAAGTTCCTCTGTTTTGAGGGCTTTATTCTCAGTCAGCTTTTGTTTTTTAAAACTTCAACTTCAGCAAGAAGATTATTTAAAAGTTCCCTTTAATATCTGTAAATATTAAGTCTTTTGAATACTCTTATATGAGATTGTAAAAACCTAAAACAGAAAGTCATTGAGCGTGGTTTCCATACCTGCACTGTGCCATTTTTTAGATAAGAGAATTAATATAAAACTTTACCATTTAATGACATCATATATTGCCTCGACTGAAAGGAACAAATTGTCCCCTGACAAAAGTGAACATATACTTAATAAACCCTGCACCACACATGCACACACACACACCAAGAGCTAAGAATGAGAGAGGATGCTGTCTCTACATACCTGGCTGTGAGGTAATTAATCGCTGTGGTATTTAGGAGTGTTTAACTAGACAAATATGACAGAGACAGGGACAATTAGTTTGGCTGTTTAAGCTACATTAACTCTCCCAGCTATTACACCCCAGTGCCAAAGTCCTCCCATAGGAAAGCAGTGATGTGATCGCCATTCATCGAGTGTGAAACAACTGTAGGAGGGCAGAAGGAAACCATCAGGAGAGGGCTGTTTGTTGTGCTTCATAATTGGGAATAAATTTCAATTACCTGCAGTGTCACTAGCTGAAGTGTGTGTTTTTGCAATTCTTTAGAGGTGTATGAAAGGTTTCAGGCTGTAAATTAGTTTGTGTTCTGTATATGTGTTTACTAGAATTTTCCCTTCGGGGACATCTTAGATATTTCACTGTTTAAGTTTTGTTGGGAGAAATGTGTTTGGAGTTTTATGCGATTTCTTTGGATATAGAATTCCTGTCTTTATCCAAAGATTTTCCGCACAAGAAGCCCTTTTAAAAGATAAATAATGCAAGTTTTTATCTATACAGGAAATATAGATGTACCAGCTTTTTGGTTGACAAGGTGGGCTTTGGTCTGGAGAACCTGTGTTTGAGTATGTGGCTACGATGAACCACCATGAGCCCTTGAACAACACTGTTAACCCCTCCCAACTACTCCGTGGGTACCAAAACATGGCAGCCGACTCCTCTCTAGGACATCTAGAGACAAATCTGCCATTTAGGATGAATGATGTAAAATTACTGGTATGAAAAAAGGGAATCCACATTTTCAGCTATAAGAACTTTTCATTGTGTATATGGCAAAGTAAATAAACTGACAAATGGCCACTTGGCGAAATTTCTTCCCTAATAGCATGTGGTTCATGAGTTTCTACCTCCAGTCCTCGAGGGCCACAATCCTGCTGGTTTTTGTTTTGTCCACATTCTAACATACCTAAATTAATCAGTTTTGGTCAGAACTTCATAGACAGGGGGGCTCCTTCTTTTTTGAGTCAGGTGTGCTGTTGCAGGGATACACTGAAAGCCTACAGGACCGCGGCCATGGACACCCCTGAACTGATCACCTGCTTTTAGTTTTAGGGTAAACTGCTTTGATAAGGTAAAAAAAAAATGCATCACATAGATTTTGTGTCTCCTAGTTTCACTTAAAAGCAGTAACTTAAAAGGCATGTTGGCATTATTAATTAGATTTACTGGTGTTTAGCATGGAAATGAATTACATATCCTATTTCATGATGCACCAAATGTTTTCCATTGGTGAAAGATCTGGACTGCAGACATGTCAGTTCAGCACCCTCCTACAATGCCATGATGTTGCGATGGGTACAGCATGTGCTTTTGCATTGTCATGCTGAAATCTGCAAGGTCTTCCCTGGTCAAAACATTTTATTTGATATTATTTTTCAGCACTTTGGGCAGCTGCTGCTTTAAAAAATTGCTATACAATTTAACTTAAATTTGGATTTTTTAGTTGGGTTATAACCATTGTGTAGACACCATTTTCTTTTTGTCTTTAATGTTGCTGCCCCTTTCCCCTAGCAGAGTCAGAGTTGTAACAGTCTGGAGGGGAGCAGATGTTCCCCTCAAACCCACATATATGGCTGCCTACACCATAGGAAGTAATGCAACCGGATACCATCTGGGTCACATCTGAGTTATCTTCACATTACACCTCCAAAATACTCCTTTTATACCAATCATGTAACTGACTTGTTGACAATTGATCTTATTCTCTAATGATTCTCCAGTTTATTAGTTATAATTACATTTCTGATGTTTTTGCTGCCAGTTCTAACAATTCTGAATGTGTTGCCATCAAATTAACAATGAACTAACATTTCCTTTTAAGACTAAAATGTCTTAATAGCTGCGTTTCCACTACCCCTGGAATTGCTAAAAAGTTTTACACTCTCATGAGGTGGTTTTTGAGACACGTCAAGATACAAGTATTCTGCAAAGTGTGATGGAAACATGTTTTTCCACACGTATGCACCGCCAGGTGTGACACAGGGGGGGTCACATGACCAGTTCATATCTCGTGAAAATGGCTTGGTATGGATGGGGGAGGAGATAGAAAATAGTTTAGAAAGGAAGAGAAAAATATAACCATCATCTTAGAGCAAACAGCAGCAAAATACAGTTTCATCTCATAAAATGGCAACTGTGGGATGTGACTTTCTAAGAATTAAAGCTTATTTGCTAAATGATGTTCAACAGAAACATCTTGAACTGTGCCTTGTCAAAATGTTAGAAAAATTGCTTTTCTTTCGACAACAACACAGCTTATTTCAACATCTCTTCTTAATGTTCTCTTAGAAATAAATATGGGTTAATGACAAAATCATTTCATTCTGCTTTTTTTTATTGACATTTTACACAGTTGCCCAAATATATTTTTCTTCTAATCAGGTTCCAGTTTTTACTTTTACTTTCCAGTTTTTAAAATCTTCACTCAAACATGTTTAAGTTTATTGAAGCAATGTTCACATCTTCCATGACCATATTTTTATCTACAAATCTTTGGTCCCACACAGTAAAATTTGCCCCATTCACTTTTAGTTGGAAAAGCACTTCATTTTTGCATATTCTTAAGATTAAGAATTTAATTTCCAAAGTCATACAAGTACTTGCAATTAAGAACTTAAAGTATACACAAACTTATTTGGTGGTATGGTGGTTGCTCTGCTGGTTTAAATCAATACAAGCAGAATAATGATTTAATGTCATATGCCAGGTCAGGACAAGAGTGTGTGTTTAAATATAAATGACTCATTTAAAGCGTGTGGATAAATTCCACAAAATAGTGTCTAAGGATGTGGTTTTCTATGTCTTCTGTTGGGGGGAGGCCAGTTAAATTAAAGAACAAACTTTTGCAACCAAGGAACACACCAAGGAACTGCTCTACTTCAAAATAGTAATAAATATCCCTGATTTAAATAATCTTTGGCCCAGTGCTTCATTGTACTTTAAATGCTGCCCTGATGGCACTACGAGAATAATCAAATCCCAAGATGTTGGGGGGAAAAAAAATGGACAAAACATAGTAATAATACAGCACTTGTCATTGGCATTAAAACAGATCTTTGTGGAACCAAAAAGCTGTTCATACAAGCCCTCTGCGCTCATCTCATTCTCTCTGCTGGCTCGCATGAAGACACAGCACTGGTTGAGCTTTTTTCTGTTACGCTACGGAAGAATTTCAACAATGACAGAAGGAACTGCATGTTCCCTCTATTAAAAGTTGCCTGTTGTCATATCTAAAATTTAATCTGAACATGTAGGCATACATAAACATGAAGCATCACTGTTGTAATGGCTCAATTTACACCCCTGTGTGAGGAAAATATGGTTGAGTCCATTGGCCTGCATTGACCTTGTTCTGAGCTGATAGTTGGCCACTTATCACTAAAAGGAGGGGTGGGGGAGAGGGGGAGGAAAAAAAAAAAAGGGACCTGTGCCAAGTCCTCCAAAAAAGTTAGCAACTCGTGCAGCACTAAACAACAAAATGGTGATTGCACTCTTGTCTGTGTTGCCAGAGCTATGAGGCAAAATGCTTGTGGAAAATTTAAAACAAGTGGGTGTTTGACAAGTAGCAACAAACACATTAACACTAAGGTGGGAGAAATGGCAACTCGGTGGCTGTATGTTGGTCAGCACATGCTTGTTCCTGCCTTTCTGCCAATTATCAATCTGGTTGTTTGTCTTTTACACATGTAAAGACAATTCTGATCAAGATCTACTTACTGAAAACTTCATAGCTTACTATCTAAAAAACAATACTTCCTATAATAATATCAGATAATTATGCTGTCAGTAAAACAGCTGACTTCACTCACATTGACAGACATGAAAATCGGTTTGCTAGGTTCTGCTGACATCACTGTGTAGTGTTTAGGGGAACTTTATAGAGGAAGGGCGAGCAAATGTGGTGGAAGAAGTGGGAAGGGTGAATGCGTTCACACTTAAGAGACAGACCTGTAGTAAAAGGTAGGAGAAGAAAGAGGGGAAGGGGAAAAAAAATCAGAGTGGCAGGAAAAGGAGAAACAGTGGTCACTAGATACTGCATTTGGGCTTTGGTGAAATTCCTTCACCTTAAATAAGTCAAACATCATATTTTCTCGTAGTTTTCCTCTTTAATGAGTTTATTAAATAGCGTTTAATGCACCTAATAGATTTTAAACACACAAAGTAATTCTCAGAGAAATTGTCCCTCTTGAACCTAAAAGGTCTCAGTTGTAGCCCAGATTTTTCGTCCTATTCTTGATGACATCACTATGTAACAATGGACACAGAGACAAATGGAATCTGTCCTCCACCTCATACCATAAATGCACTTGTAGAAAAAAAAAATCTTCACAGCAGTGTATTCAGCAGGTATTGTCATTGTACAGTCTGCACACTTTATGATGTAAATAAACTTATCAGATGTCAACATGGTTTGCAGTGGCCTTAAAGGATGCTAACATTTCAAAGCAAGTAACTGCCTTCACATATGGTGAGGGGAAAACAAGCAGATAATTCCAAACAAAATGATGCAGTCCAAGAAAGGGAAGACAAAAACCAGAACAGAGTTGAAGGACATTATGGAATATAATACATAAAGAACTCTGGTAAATCAGTTAATGACAAGGACTAGCTTAAAGCAACAGCGAGACTATGGGGTGTTAAATGTATAGAAAATGAAAAGGTACATAGAGGTTTAATTATATTTAAGTAGATTTGATTATTTCTCTTTTTTCATTAAAAATATCAGGGGAGACTTGGGTTTTGACCTGTGAGATAAATAGCATTTTTGAACTCTTAAAGGGGCTCTGTTATGCACATTTCACGGCAAGTTTTTTTAATGTGCAAGTCCAGAAGGGCAGGATATAATCAAGCATTTTTTACAAACCCTTCATATTATATTTATATTGATCCTTTCAGATCAGCCTCTGCCAGAAAAAAGCACAAAGAGAAAGCTCCGCCCTTAGCGCCACCCTTGTGTCCGATTGGTCAACTGCCAGGAGTATTCATCAGAGCGTGCAGATCAGCTGATTTCTTTGTAGAAATACAGGCAGAAATGGTAAACAAATAATACTAGTTACTCTGGAAACATTCTCAACACCACACATACAGCCATACATGTTCGAGCTCGAATCGGATCCCGAAAACAGGACCGAACAACTCAGTAACTCGCAGCAACGAATGCAGCAAGATGTATATGTTTGGTAAATGCTAGTTTGCTATAGTCCAAAATCGTTTTGCATTCTTCACTCATGTTTTATAATTGTAAATGTCCCTGTGGTGCAAATGTGGCAAATGTACCACAATGCCTGCATTACCAACAGTCTGGTAGCAAATCACCCGCCACACTGGCCCTTGTTTATCCAGAAGTCTTCAGTAAAGTGCCGGTTACAAATAAAACCATTGTTACAATACTGTGGCCGACTCCCAAAAACAAACTTCATCCATTGCTGTCTAGTCATGGTTTCATTCGGAAATTTGAACAAATTTAGCTATCCTTCGCTACCAAAGAAGCATTTGTTGTGAGACACATTAGTACTGAGTTTTGTGCTTTTCAGTGAAGCAGTGAAGATAGTTGTGAATATGCACAACCTAGAGAAGATGACCAGTCACTGTGACTTCTTTGGTGTTAAAAACGATTGAGTAACCGGAATGTCACTAAAATATAGAAGTAGAAAAAAGACTCTCCAAGACCCAGTTGTTTTTTTACGCTATGGAAACTGAATGAGACTTGATGGAAAACTCAAACATACCTTTAGGTGATTTAAACCCCCCCCCCCCCAAAAAAAACTGTGCTGCTCACTTGTGCATTGAGTATTCAACACTAATACACTGTAAAAAACTCAAAAATAGCATTATAGGGCCTCTAGAATGAAGATGCCTCCAAGTTGCAGGACTGTCTTAAGTAACTAAAGTCAAAGTTAGTGGAAAACTGTCCTCATAATCCCACAAGAAAAATCATAAACCTCCACCTTTTTTCTTACAACCACCCAAACTTTGTTCTCCACCTTCAAACCTTTATTCAGCGCCTTCTCTTTAGCACTTCCTCTTCTCCATAACCCCAACCTTTTCAAATCCTTCTCCTCTACTTCCTCCGGCACCACCTCGAGCCTCAACCCTCTCATGGCTCATCCTCTCTCTGGGCTACAGGCGACTCAGCAGGGTGTGCTGGTGCTGGGTATATCTGCCGTGTGGCATGCCGCGCCTGGCGCTCAGGGCGGCTCTCCGGGGTGAAAAGCCAGCGGGGATCTAGTTCGCTCAAGGTGTCATCTTCAGCTTCCAATACCTGAAAAAAGGAAAGGAAGCATGTGGGGGATGGTTGGGTGGATGTGTGTGTGTGTTGCAAGTCTTCACGGCAGCAACGTACAACCCTGGAAAAGATGATGAAGAGCAGGAGTCTCGCTTGATGCACTGTTCAGGACAGCTAAAGGGGAAAGTTTGCTGTAAATTGGAGAGGAGGAATTACCAGTGTTATACCGCTTGCCATCTTACAAATAAATACCGTTTAGCCTCAGCATATCAATGAGTGGATTTTGCTTGGAAAGGAAAAGGGGAATGTGGAGAGAGTAGAAGAAAGAGAAACAGAGGAAGGCAAAGTGGCGGTGCAAGCAATCAGTGGCCGGTGTTTCCGAGGAGCTCTATGTGTGTGTGTGTGTCTGCGTTCGTCCGCACGAAGATATGTCTGTGTGTGTGACTGCAGGCATGTGTGGATGTGTGTGTGGCTCAGTGCCGAGCCAGCCGCCTGAAATTATGCAAGCAAGTAACAATGAGCAAATTGAACCTCCGCAAGCTGACACACAAACACACACACGCGCGCACACACACACACACAGAAGCTCAACGCAAGGTCAGGCTCAAAGACAAGGGAGTAGGGGCGTTTTAGCAGTGGGTGGGAGCGAAAAACAGATCATGATAAATTGGCTCACATTTTACAAAACGCTGCCCTTAATGCACCTCGGCTAGCCATGCCCGCTAGCCCGGCGCTGGGGCTCCTTTAATAGCAGCGGCTAGCCATTTGTGATATATGAAAACCAGGGCTGTGGCACTAATTGCGCAATTACAAAGCGGAAGCGGTGTCGTGTTGTGGCAGCGTGGGGAGGAGAGACAGTGTAAGGGAGAAGAGGAGTGCAGGATTATGCAGAATACAATCCCTGTTTCTCTACTTCTTTCTCTTCTGCTTTTGTAATCCTACAGCTGCTCCCTCTTTCGCTTTCTACCAGCTTTTCGCAGACGACTGTGTACTCCTGTACAGGTGTACCCCTGTAGATTATTGAGAGGTAGACCAAGTGTGCCAGTTTCACTAAACCATGGGGAGCGGGCGAACATGTAAGGAGGAGTGCGGTGAGATAGGTGGGAGATGAGGGGAAGGGGAGGGTGAGAGGAGAGAAGGAAAAATTTGTCTTGCACGTCGATGAAAGGACAATTTATTAGGAGCTGCTCAGGGAGACAGAATATTTTGCCCCAGTGCTTTACAGACTGTCTGGATGAGGAATGGGAGCATATTAGCACAGTGCCGAGCCCGAGCCCAGGACGGGCTGGGGGACGAGGCTGCAGAAGCAGCAGCAGCAACCTGGCATAGCCTCCATCACAGCCTGCAGCAATCACCCCGGGGGTTGGAGATCAGGGGGGGAACACTAAGATGAAGAAGGTAGGGTAAGACGAGGGGAGTTGCAGCAAAACTACATCCCAGATATAACAGTTGTCACAGGATTATAAACCTATAAGGAGTAATCTTTGTGACGTTTAGACTGGAGTTTAGCAAAAGTTAGCTTTACTTGACTAGGTAAGGTTAGCTTGCAGCTCATTTTTACCCATCACACCACACATTAAGAAGATGCCTGATGGAAAATAACCCAAACTAATAACATAATCTGGACAGGCAATTAGGTAATCACAGGAAACGGCTAATGTATGACTTGAGCACAGGCAAGTTTCAAGTCTTAATTTTACATCTTCACAGCAAGTCCTGATCCTTTCATGAGCACCGGAGCAAATGGATGGATAGATACCATTATGAAAACAATTCATCCCAAAGCACAGAACCAGATTAAACTATCACTTAAGACACGTATTCCTCGTATAAAACAATACGGCATAAACAGAAAACACCTCTATTACACATGTTAACCTTTATGAGGCTAACTACCAAATACTTATCTTGCAGTGAAGGAAGGGATTTGATGACTACAGTCACATTTTCACTTATTGTTAATTTAGAAGTAGATGAATGGTACAATTTCCATTTTCCTCACATTTACATCCAACTTGTCATGGTGCTTTATGTTGATTCTGACCAGTCAATGACATAATTACTTTGGCAAACAAACAAAGAAGAAAAATTCCCTCCCTGTACTTGAATCAAAGAGGTGCAAGAGGGGTATTAGATGCATTAAAATACTTAAATGGCCTAAAATTTGTTAAATGCTTCTTCACTGTCATGCATTTCACTTTTTTGCTGCAGACAACTGTAAAAGGATGTAACCTGGTAATATTTCTGACCCCTGCAATCAAGGGTCATGAGAAAAGGTATTGATTGTGGTTATTTCCAGTAGTCTGCTTGGTGCAGTGTGACTCTTCATACACAAAACACTCAAGTCGGCAACCTTTTCCCTCCTACAGAAAACCCCTATATGGTCGATATTATCAGCTTGTTGCAGTTATATCATCATTTTAACCATTTTATTAAAAAAATGAAATATATCCACTAACTATCCAGTAAATCGCCCTGCGATGGACTGGCGAGCTGTCCAGGGTGTGCCCTGCCTTCCACTCAAAGACTGCTGGGATAGGCTCCAGCTTCCCCATGACCCTGAATTGGATGAAGCACTTAGGAGAATGAATGAATGAACGAATATCCAGTAAATCCAGTTAACTTTGATCTGTTTGATCAAGCCCGCAAAATTATTTAAAAGTGTTCATTAACAAAGACACTGATTGCATAATAGGAAGGAAATTCTATTTGTTAATGTGTCCTGCAACATGCAAAAAAGTAAATAAATGATCAGAAAAGAAAAGAAAAGGTAGAGCTTAAATACAAAGTCTGTCCAGTGGAATTATCTCAGAGGCGTTCAGTGTGTTTGCTCACGCTCCTGGCACCAGCAAGATTAAGGAATCCCACTATGGTTGGTCTGACAGACAGTACAACAGTGGGGGTGATGCAGCAAACAACACCTGTGTACATCACAGAGGATAGGTATCCCATAGTAGAGCTAACATTAAGATGCTGCTGTAAACATGAAGCAGAGCAGGTGTCTCATCACTCATTAGCAGTGGCTCAGCTTTGATTGTATTCCAGTCAGACCGTATACAGTGTGTTGCTTTGCACATCACGGTGGGATAGAGAATTAACACAGTGGGTAACATGTTTACCTTATTCTGACCTGTGCTTTAACCTATTGGTAAGAATTTGATTGTTCTCACCAACGAGGTTCAACAAAAAACAAAACAAAAAAAAAACTTAAGCTTTGTGGTTTAGGCAGTAATTAAAGAGTTGGTGCTGATCTCACAGCTGTATTCTGAGACTTTTTCCTTTAAACACTCCCTCCTGGATTGGTTTTTCTAAAAATGGAAACAACTCCAAAGACAAGCACCAAAATAAATGTAGCCAGTTTCTTATATATCAACTCCAAAGTTAATCTCTTTCTGTGTATATTTGTCGTTAATTTTGCAACAAACTATGAGCAAGTCTTGCACGGAAATCTAATGGCCAAGACAATGACAATGTAAAAGCCTGCTGCACAACAAGGTTGCCCAAACGGGTGGACTGAGGTTTCACAGGCTGGTTCTGCAATCTGATGAATGTGAGCACCTTTGACAAGGACCAAACTAAGACGCCAAACTGCTTGGGTTACACCATTTCCCAAAAAGTGTTTTTATTTTTTTATTGCGTATTGTTGCTAGAGTGGTGCAAGGAAAAAGAGTCAGTGAATCAGCAAATGATTCATGGGAAGCAAAGAATCCCTGAGAATCTAAACTTCCCTGCGTGGTCCAAACCTACAAAAAAGCAGCCCAATAGAGATTTTTTTTTTCACAATCTCTGCTTACAGAGAATAGTTTGAAAAAGAGAAAAAAATCCAGCAGATGCATGGATTAAAATGCCTTGTTTATATCAAAAGAATGAGCAGACTGGTCGGAGATTACCGGAGGGTAACAGAAACTCAAACAACAACTAAGTTATGCTGAATGCATTCCCTGCCACTTGTAGTTGGAAAGGTCAAGCTTTGATGTAAATATGAGATAATGGATCCTTATATCAATGGTTCAGATTGCTGCTGGTGTAATGGTGTGTGGGATACCCTTTTATTACCAACTAAACATGGCTTGAACTCCACAGCCTACCTGAATTGTTGGTGACCATGTCCACCCCTTCATGACCACAGTGTAGCATCTTCTAATGGATCCTTTCAGCAGGATAATGCACCATGTCAAAAGCTCAAATCCTCTCCAAATGGTTTCTTGAACATGGCAGTGAATTAAATCCAGTACAGCACCTTGCAATGTGGTGGAGAAAATTCTCATCGATGTGGAGTGGACCGATCTGCAGCAACTGTGTGATGCTGTCATGTCAGTATGGAGCAAAATGTCAGAGGAATGTTTCCAAAATCTTGTTAAACAAGGCTGTTATGTAAGCAAACCTGGGTCTGAACCAGAAGAGAGGTGGACCCAACAAAATGGCTAGTGAGTGCATATTACACATTTTACAAGGGTCAATTATTTGACATTAGAACCTGTGTACGGTTAAACTTAAACTTTGACCTATAGACTAACCAAGAGTCTTAAGATCTGTAAAACGTATTTAACATGAATATCCCATTCTAATTAACCAAAATACTGGGGACTAAATTGGCTTTTCAACCTTCATTGGTACTCAAAGTTACTGGTAAAGGCCCATGAGAAGAGTAAAGTCTTCCATTGCCCAATGGGGTGTAACCCAACCCAAATTATTGGATATGTTAAATAAACAAGATATAGCTACATTTACAGATGATCATCCCAAAGCCCCATTGATGCAAGTACACATGTGGCAACTAGAAAATGAAACAGTTTTTGGTAATTTTAACTTCGCCAATCTCTCATAAAACCATCAGCTATTTAACAATGCCTGAGCTAACCAATGTGGCTAGAAGAAAGAATCCAAACTCATTAAAGCATTTCAAATCTGATTTTACAGTGTTTTAACTTGGAATCCAGTGGAAATTCTATTTGATCAAATTGACAGCAGGTCTTTTCTACTCTGGCTTCTTCCTGTAATCCCTCGTGGGGTCCTCCTGAAAAACTGCATTGGGAGCTTAAAAAGCACATTCTTAACAAGTGATTTTAATATTATGGGCATCTCTCACTTGCCCCATGCTTGATTGGACAGATTTAGGCACGTTTGAAAAATTATTGGAATTCTGCTTTAAACAACACTTCTGACTCATTCTGGATTGTATATGTGAATACTAAGTAGTCTCCTTTCAGGGTGATGGAGGATAAAAAATGAAGTAGGGAAAGCACTGTTGCACCAAGGTTAAAACTGTAATTGTTTTGCCTTTTAAAGGCATTTGGTTAATTTTCCAGAAAGCAGAAGGAAAAGAAAAAAAAAAAAAACAACCAAAAAAAAAACAAAAAAACACAGATGGTCACACAGAAGCTGAGCAGCATTCCTCCACCGTTCCTCATCTCTCCAGCCGGCGAGGCAGTTCCCCTGGCGTATACCTCACCAGCGCCTCGACATATCTCCGGTGTGACTACCAAAGCACACTTCCTATTTATCTCCTGTTTCACTGAGCTGCAGCTAGCTAGCGCGGTTGGCGTGACCTCCGCTGGGCGCACATTAATTTCACCTCGCTGTTTCTATGGCGTCGATTAATAAAAAGTGACTAGGTTTTCAGCAAATGGACACATGCTGATAAATGAGGGCCTGCGCCTAATTGCTTAGTAAATTAAGAGCTCACAATAGTGGCGGCGATGTGTGCTGCTTTTAATATTTAAAAACTCATTAAGTGTGGGAACATGGCGTTTAGTTGGCCAGGCGGCCGCGTATGATCACCTTTAGGTGCCATTAATGACCATGTGAAATGTCAGGGAAGGTTTCGGGTTGAAGGTGGAGCAGCTGCTGTGATCAGAGCCAAAAACTGCACTTCTCTTTTGAAAAAATATCGCCTCTCGTGCTTGTATGCCCGCACACACGCTTAAACGCACAGTGCGGGATCTAGAAGCATCATTGCTTATAACTTAAATGTGTGCCTGCACTCAACAAACATCACTCACAGACATATAAACAGATACAGCTGACAGAAACCAATATTATACAGTTTGGTATCAAATTCTCTTCCCTCATGTATGCAAAGACACACATATTCATGCATCTGCGTGTTGAATACAAAGCAGTCATGCAGTATGAAGAATCACATGAATTTGCTCTCTTCTTGTGTGCATAAATAAACACCCCTCCTCCGCGCACATCCAACACACACATGCACAACGCAAACCCAAATGTCATGCGCCATTTGGAATCTGAAGAGCAGAGACTAGCGAGCACTGGCAAATATTGAATGTATTTATTTCCTTCCACACATGAACGGAACGTAATCCTCCAAATATATTTAGTCGTGTTAAGGATTTGTTGTCACTTAATTTGCATGACAACACACTACCTTTTCACAGCGCGCAGCGGCGGCAATTGCGGTGCTGATATCATCTTTATTATTATTGAGCCATAATGTGGCACTACACAGAGGGGGGAAATTGAGCAAGTTAAGCCTGGAGTAGTAACAGACACTCGGCTTATGGTGATGGATCGCTTTCAGTAATTTCTCTTTATTAGGATTGGCCAAGATCAATATTTTAACAGTTTGGTTTCGGCCTTCAGTACAGTGCTTAATATGTATTATTCATGACCTTTATCGGCGTGGAGGGCGGCAGGAGTGGGTGGGCTGTGCGGAGAGGAGGGCTGACATTTTTCAGACTGAGGCCTGCTCTGCTCTGCTCTCTCTGGGACATGAATAGGACTGTGTAATGGACACAAATGGCTGCGTGCATGTTCGTGTGTAAGTGTGTGTGAGAGCGGCTGCATCCTCGACTGCAGCGGCATTTCGAAAAACCGGAAGAAAAGCTGGTTCAACCAAGCTGCAACAATTCCATGTTTAGGCACTTACACTTTTACCACCATCTAACCAGCGGATACGTTTGCATTTTACATGGCAGGAAGCTCAGAGAGTTTATGAGAATATTACAGTTATGTTTTGTTTTTTTTTTACACTCTGCAATGCTGGCCCTGACCAATTTGGCGCCCTAGGCAAGATTTAAGCAGGCACTCTTTTTTTTTTTTTTTAAAGCCATTCACTTTCCCAATCAATGTTCATACACTTACACAGAAGTGGCATGTACTCAAAATTTCTTTTTTTTTTTCCACAAATGGGAAAAAACACATCAAATAAAACTGGGAAAAAAATGACAACATAACATCTCATTCAAATAAAACATTAAGTAAACATAAGGAATGTTTTTGTTACATGTAAAATAAAAATACTAACCATGAAAGCAGCTGAGGTTATTTGTAAATAACTTTTGCAGGATGGTGTCAAAGAAAACCAGAGACCTTCTGATGTACCAGCGTTTATTGGGAAATAAAACCTTTTGCTTGTTTATGGTAATAAAGGCCCCATCAACACTCCAACCAATCCATTTTACACTGATTATGGTTGCATATTTATTTATTTATTTTTTTTTAAATTCAGACTTAAGAATTTCAAATAAAATAATTACAAATTAAAGCACTTTGAGTTTACATGAAAAGAATTATTCAAATTGAGGTTAACATGGAAACATGTGTATTCACCTTCACTTATTTCCACTTAAGAGCAATGCAATGGGAAGGGTTCTGATTGGACAATGAGCAGACATGATGTACTTGCATATTTTTTTTTAAGTAAACAAGCTGCATTTTCTGGTTCTTGTCTTTTCAGTTATGCTAGGGAAAACTTTGATTATCTTTTTGAAGCACCAGCTCGACATGAGCATGCTACTTCACTTGTTTTAGCAGCTGAGGAGAAGGAATATAGAGTACCAGAGGCAGAAGACTGAGCATGTGCACCATTGTGACGGGACAAGGTAAGGAAAATGCACACGACTGGAATAACTTAGAGCAGAATGAAGGTTTATATGATGGAATCAATCAATTCAGATTTCAGAGATTAAACCAGCCACTTACTTCAGAATTAAGTTTAATACCAAATTGTCATTTTTATCCTGAACTAGTTGCTTCCAGGGTCAGTTTTCATCTGTTTAAAGCAGATTTAACCATTTTTGTGGATATAAGAGGAATTGAACCTCTTCTAGTTTTAAGTTTTAATGTTATCATACAACAATATGTTTGCTGCTGAGGATGGGAAGCCCACAGACATCCTTGTACCATCACAGCTCTCTGGTTGGTTTAAATAAGCCAGAGCTTAGATCAGCTTCTTTCCGTGTCTACGGGTGAAACCCTAAGTCTTGTTGCCATGCAACCAGGCTATGCTTTGGGAAAGGAGCTCCAAGTCTCTGTACTGTGCACCAGTGGTCAGACATGTGCAGGAATGTGGTTTTAATGTAAAAAATTGGACCCTGTTCCAGAAAACGGGCTATGTTGAAACTCTGAATATGTTAACGCTGAGTTGGGGAAAACTCTGGATTTTCCGTTCCAAAAAGCGAGGTAAGTCTTACCCAAGTATTTTATCATGGTAACTGGCTATAAGGTAAACCTCCTTGCTGGCAGGTTCACCATAAAGGACCTTGTTACTACCTGTGATCCTCTCAGCTGAATCAGTTGCCAGAAGGTATTTCAGAGTCTGAACATATGTGGAAGTATAGTTTTTTTATCGGATATCTGACATGACATACTGTGTAAATGATGTCACAGCAAAATTTTTACTTTACGCTGCAACACGTTTTGAAAAATTCCTTTTTGTAAATGGGATTTTTCTTTCAAACACAGGTAACACAGAACATTCAACAATGACAACTGTATCTTAAGTCATCAGTAAAGTCCTCACTCCTGTCTGAAATTGTAATATCATTAATGTGTTATGATAGAAATCTACTGTCGGTCTCTCTAGATCCCAGGAGATGGTGTCTCCTTACTATCCTCTTCCTCCTCCCGTGATGAAGGAGATCATTGTGCTTGAGTATGTTTTAAACAACCAAAAGTGGTGAAATCTGAGCATTGACTCCTTGCAACAGCAGGGTTTTCAGTCAGTGGTTGAAGTCTTAATTAGCTACATGACACTATAGGCCTGTTGTAAAGTCAGGTTATTAGGTCAGAGAGCATTTACTGAATGGGTTTAAACAGCATTTGTTGGGGTTTAAAGCACTAGCTGTGAAAGTAACCGTTGTATATTTGATTTATTAAAAAAAAAAAAAAAAAAAAAAAAAAAAAATATATATATATATATATATTTTTTTTTTTTTTACCTTAGTAAGACCGAATCTACATGAATTAAAAATTGTATTTAATCCACCAATATTGCAACTTACACATTACAGTTTTAATAGTTATATATCTGATCAGTAGACAAAAGGATTCAACATTGACTCAGGCAGCAGCTTTCTTAAATGCTGCTTTAATCTACTTAGCAGTGTTCCCTTTTTCACAAAATACCTCTTTGTGTTGCCTCATGCATGAATAGAAACTTTTCCCTACAACTGGGTAAAATTACATTTTTTTTTTGTTTCTTTTTTTAAAATCAGTGGTTGCCATGGTGAATACAGGTATTGAGGGTTAATTGATGATGGCTTTTTGGCGCTTAAACCAAAACGTCGGGTTAAAGATACTCAGATTTGATTTAACCAACTCAAAGCAGCTAGATAACTAGATAACTTTGAGCCGATTGCTGGGCCCTCCATGGCAGCGAAGTCTCATTCGAATGTCTGCCCTATCAACTTTCAATGGTACGTTCTGGCAGCACCTCCTCTCTGGAACAGGCCCCTGAAAAACTGACACAGATGAAACAACTAACTGGGCCTTCATTGTGTTTTAAATCATTATTCTGTTATATGAATAATCCAGTACTCTTTCAGTATTTCAGATGTAGAAGAAAGAGTTTAATAATTTCAATCAGTAAAATATTCACCATTCTTCTGGCAGCAACATCAACCCAAATCATGGTAGATGGACTTGTACTACTATAGCATTTTTCCAGTCACGCAGACCACTTAAAGTACTTTGCACTACTTGTCACATTCACTCATTCACACACACACTTATACCCCGATAGGCACATTGGGGGCAGCTTGAGGTTCAGGGTCTTGCCCCAGGACACTTTGGCATGTAGTCAGGGGAAGCGCTTCCTCCTGAGCTTCAGCCGCCCTGATCATGACCAATCCACTACCATGCTTAAAAGCTGACCACATGTTTTCAAGAAGTTCTGCTTTTTTCTGTCTTTTCAAATTATTAGTTCTTTAATGCCTCAAATTTGCTTCCAGAAAACAAACTTTGGGGTTTTGAACATGCAGAAGAACTTTTTTGGATTCAGACATATATTCCATTTGACCTTTACTACAATCTTAAAAGCAACTTAAAAGCCACAATTTAGTTATTTAAAAAAAAAAAAAAATACAAGTTAATAGACATTAATTTATGTCTAAGAGTGTAAAAGTTGTTTAGAGGGAGACCTTTCTTTTATATTCCTATATATCTCCAGTGTATTGATAAGCCAGCTGGAAGCATACCTATATTAAATACAGGTAAATGAGAAAATATGTTTCCCGCAACATGCTGGAATTGATAAAGTGCATTTTTCCAACCACAAATCCAGAAAATGTAAGTAGATACACCTATCAGAGTGGTAAATGGGTAATCCTGTAATCCTCAGTGAGCATGTAGCTCACAGAGACGTGGCTCCAGCAGCAGTAGCACATCCCAAACTCAATTCAAATTCTGGGTCAATCCAACAAAAAACAGGAGGAGCAAGGTTCAGGAGAATGATAGGAGGGAACGCCTCTTATCGTGGAGCCCACATCTGATAAAAAAAACAAAAAAAAACAACATGCCTTACTTGCTGCAGTTTGTGAAGCTGTGAGAGAAGCGTGTGGGATTAAGAGCTGTGACATATTCATATCTGACCAGACTTAAAGCTGCTGCCACATGGGAGGGTCTGTCGCTATCAAAGCTGCAGGAAATCAGCCAGAGAGGGAAGAAGGGGGGAGAGAGATAGGGATAAAGCGATACAGAGGTACAGCAGGAGTGAGGAGGAATGGAGACAGAGCAGCAGAGAGGATTTCTTACAAAGCTCCCTTAACCATCTCTCAAAAAGAAAATCCTTTGTACCCCTCTTCCAAACCTGGCGCCCTCCTTTACTCCAATCCCTCTCCCTCTCTCTGCCGGCGTATTTAAGTCCCCATGTGGAATGAATGGGGGGAGCGAGTCCTGGAAAAGTTTGTCTCGGCAAAGGGCCGGGTCGCCGTGTAGCTGATTATATCAGTTTCAGGCACATACTGGTAATAGGCTCCTCTTCGAGCAGCAGCTAACCCCGGCTCTCCCCTGGCAGCCGCCGAGAGTGGAATTAATCAGGCCTACTGGGAGCCTCCTCCATCCCCTCTCTGCAGGCAAGCCACTCCGCAGTCATTTACCAGCCAATCCCACTGTCAACTCACTGTCATTTAGACCCTTTTCATTATGCTTTTTCTCCCCCCTCATCCCTTCCACACACAAACCCCATCTTTCCTGCTCATGTTGGATCAGAAAAAAAAAAAAAAAAAAACTAAGAGAAAAATGGAAATGGGTGACAGATTAGCCTAATGCTGGGCACTTTTTTATAGACGGCCTATTATGATCACTATCCCTTTGTATCAAACACAGAGCACAGCGCTGCAAACCTGCCAAAAAGGAGTTTTTGAACTAAGAAATGACTGATTCCCCTCACAGATTTCACATCATACCAGTTTCTCTGTCTGTAATTAGTTGACGGCTTAATGTGTCCGTCCTATCGAAGGACTGAGTACACCGTTGTCCTAAAATGTGACGTTAGGCTAACTTTGTTCGACACTCATAAAAACCCCGGGCCATAAGCACCAATTACTGTGGATAGGTGTCCCTGGGGTGCCGCATCAGGCAGGCCTTGCCTGCTAAGCCTGCTTAAGTGACCTATTTTAGGCTTTGAGGCAGTCTGTAAAACACCTCTAAGGTTAGATTATCATATGATGAAATACCAAGGCTTCCCTACCACAAATTACCCACGGACGGAGCGCCACCAGGCCATTCCTTCTTCGTCTTGCTGATGGTCCTTTCTGCCTTTGCTTTTTCAATCCCCTTCCCTTCCTCTCTCTCCCTCTCCGTCTCTCTCAACAAGGCAGAAAAATATTCATGAGTAAACAAAAGGAGTGATTTGAAAAATGGCTGGAGGAGAAAAGAGATTAATAAAAAGCATGAATAGTGCATTATGGAAGAGCTGAGGAGCCCTGCCATCTCATTGGGGTTAGAGGGAGATTGCATTTGGACTTTATTAAGAGCGCTGCTCTTGGTGGTAGTCAAGAACCCCAAAGAGGAGGCAACACTTTGACGTCTGACTGACAGGACAGCAAAACACCACAAGGGGCGGTTTGTGAAACATACTTCTTCCTGCCTGGCTTGCATTGGAAATAAAGTTCGGCATCTCCTAAACCGTTAGAAGTTGGTCTCATCTCTGCAGACTGCAGTGACATGAAAAAAAAAAAGGGAGTCTGTGTTGAGTTGCGCCAGACAAGAAGCAGACTCTGTGACTGTAGTCAGCTTTGAGCTGGACTTTCCTCTGAGACGAGGCCAATTAAGATAAGAGGCAGTTAACAGGAAGTGCTTGTTTGACATCCTGTCACGTTAACGAGGACAACCATAATTGGACCCGTGTATTTAATAGTAGCCGTAAAATGCTGTTAGTTGTCAGTGGTTACATTTTTTCTTTTTTTGTGCTCCCTGAAAAGGAAGGATTTTTTTTTTTTTTTTTAAATTGTTGCAAACATAAGGATTATGGTTTGTGCTTGGTGAGGTTGAGGGTAAATGTCAAGAGTTTTAAGACTTTCAAATCAAATTAAGCACAAAGATTTGTCTTTTTTTTTTTTTTTTTTTTCAGCGATGGTGTCCAAGATCCAACAAATCATCTCATGGAGGCTTTGCCGCTTGTTTGCAAATTTCATCCCCCGCCCGGCTGAACCTGGAGCCCTCAAGTCCATCATAACACTATGCAGGTGCAGGGCTCACGGGGAGACGCCACCAAATATGCCGGAGTTCCTGTTTGTTTGGGCTTTGCCCCCTGTTTCAAGACCCCAGAAGGAAGTGAGCTGGCCAGGGGTTCTGCTAGTGATCAGATCAAAACTGGGCCTCGTGTTGGAAAAGAAGAAGGAGGAAAAAAAAAAAAAAGAAAAATAGTCGGTGTTTATTGTAGCAGCGGTTGCCTGGAAGTGACTGACAGAAAGCACGCACCGTTTGTCAAAATGAACAGAGGCCAGAGGCATAAAACAGACAAGCTCTTCATACAAGCGAGATGACTGGGACCACACTTACTGCACCGAGAGAAACACACAAACACAGTATCAATGTCTGCGCTTTAGTGCCAGTTATGAATTCCTGTACATATATCCAGAATCTATTAAAAAAAAAAAAAAAAAAAAATCCCCATTCGGGTTGACTTGGAATTAATTCCTCTGTATAAACCCATGTCAACGTTTGAATGTGTATGAATGAGATAATGACACACAGCTTGTGTAAACAGCCACGCTAAATATTTGAAAATGCAAGTAACTCATCAGTGGAGTTATAGTGCTGAACTGTATTTCTCTGCTGGCTTTGCGATAACCAGGACATTCTTTAACCTGAGCACCTCCAATTAGAGGATTGGTGGAAGAGGAGGGATTGTGGGTGGGGGGAGGGGGTTGGTGAACGCTATTGCTTTGACCCGCCCGCTTTAGTTGGAGGCGCACTGAAGAGGCAGAGATGTGGCGGCAGGATATCGCAGAGGAAAAACAGGCTCAGCCTCACATGGCCAGGGGCTGCCTGTGCCTCTCTATCAATGCAAAACAGACTACTTCCTTGGGCAAAGAGGACATTTCACTTTTTATAAGCTTCCTTTCTTTTTTTTTTTTTTTTTTTCTTTTTCTCTCTCTCGGCTTACATTAATTTTGAAAGCAGAAGGGGAGGGAAAAAAAGGGGGGGCACGGAGCAAGACAAAAAAACTAAAAAATAAAAAAAAAGTCCAGGACAGACAGGGGTGGGAAAGAGGAGCAGATGAAAAGCATCTTTTAGATACCGGAAACATCTGGTTTCATATTTGGAGACCTGAGAGGAAATTGCAAATAGAACAAACTCTTATGTTTTGATTTATTCTATTATTCGATGGCTCTGCGATGCCAGGCGTGCAGGAGGAGCCCTGGGTCGTAAAAGCAGTTGCCGAGCTTCGAGATGGGGCGTACTGTCCCCTGTTTGATTGATGCGGCTCCTAATGAGATCCACAACTGCTGTGTTCTGCTTGAAATTACACTAATCTGAAGGGCTATTGTTAATATTGATAAATGGGTATAAGGAGCAAGAGGAAAGAAAATTAAGAGTGAAGGAACATGTTATAAAAATATCTGAATTGTTTAATTTAACCATTTATGCTCTTTTCTTTAAAAAAAACATTAACCCTTATATTTTGGATTTGATGAACCGATCATCTTTCACAAGCAAAGGCTGCTTCTTTGGAAACAGAAACATAATAAATAGTAGGTCCTTTATATTATTATTAGTGTACAAAACAGTATATTGCAACAAGTGGACCATCTGATGTGTTTGTGAAAACACATGGCTGGGAAACTGGTGTTCTGACCCTCACCGCTGTGGAGGAGGTGAAGCAAAACTTAAAAAAATAAATAAAACATCCACTCAATAAAACTCCAAAGCTGCAGCTTCTAATACAGTGCAGAGGCGTTAGATAACCTCTGATCTGGCCTCTAACTAAGAACACAAGTAGGTGGACCTATTGTACAGAGAATACACAGGTGGAATTTCAGAGTCATACATGTCATACTGGGTTAAAAGGAGTCTGCACACAGTGTAGAAGTTTGCGCAATCCTGCACAAATCTGCTCCTGCTGCATGCTGATTTCCAAAAAATGCTAAAGGTTAAAGATAAAACCATTTATTAAAACTATATTTTATTAGACATAAGGTAATAAAGCATCAAACAAGCTACTTTTTATAAACATTTTATAAAAAACCACGGAGCACTTAGTAACTCACAGCTGGTAAAGGCTTTCGGTAGCAGCTGAGTCTCTCGATTCTTCTGCAGGGAACCTTTTCTTCACTTTTTATCCAATGGATAAATCCAGTCTCTGCAAAACCTTCGGCTTTTTTCTTGTTGTAAACCTTACAGTTGTCTTTTTATCTTCAGCTTTTTCTCTGCATACGTTGGGGGTGTTTGCTTTGAGAATGACCTGCTATTTTACTGAATTTATTCCTCTAGTGAAATGGTCCTTTATTAGGTAAAGCTGTTCAATTGCTTGTCAACGCCAATATCTGGTCAGCCAATCATGTGGCAGCAGTTTAGTGCATTTAGGCTTGTAGATAAGGTAAAGACAACTTGATGAAGGTGAATCCAAGAATGATACACGCTACAATTCACACAGATTCACCACAACCGGGCAATAAGTGATTGGAAAAATGTTACCGGCTCTAATGATTCTCAAACTGAGCTTCGCATTCCCATAGTAGGGTCTGGATTTAAAGGAAACAACATGAAAGCATGGATCCATCTTGCCTTACATCACTGGTTTTGGCTGCTAAAAATTTTGTGATGATTTGGGGGTATTTTCATTTTCAGGATGCAATGGATGGATTGGATTGACCTCACCGGGCTTCAGATCTTGGTTTACCGAACTTAGACTGAAGCTTGTGATGAGTTCTTATTCTTAAAAGTGTAAAATAATCTTGCTTAAAGTGTTTTGTCTTCATGCCTGTGGGGAAGAAGTTCATGTCTTGTTACTCAACTATTTACAGGCAAAGAGATATTAAGCAGGGTTACCCAAACTTTTATTGGAATTTAAATCAAACATAGAAACAATAACTGGGTTCAGCCAAGATGGGCCATGTTGGCTGTGTTATGCATGAGAACCACACTGGCAAAGACAACAGAAAAGCCCATTTTACCACAAAGATACCACCAAAATTGAAGCATACATTTAGTTTTTTCATAACTCTTAAAATTTCCCTTTTTCATTTTCTTTTTTATAGCTCATACTTTTTTTTTTTTTCCCCTTCTAACTTGCAGTCTGTCCACAAGTCCCCTGTCCGGCGTCTTCACATCTGCTTCTGGTTGCTGGAGGCTAAAGATCATCATTTCACTCCCTTGTAGCCAAACTTTGTGTCCCTTTTGCTTCCCTTTTCCCCCCCTTTATTTTTAATTAAAAGATAGCTTTATCATAATTACCCACACTAACAATGGATGATTTTGTGGCCAAATGCTGCAACTGCTTAAAGTGGAACTGTTATGTGCATTTCAGGTTAATTTATTTTTATTTCTGAGACCAGAAGGGCTGGGATTGATCGAGTTATTGCCACAAATCGCTTTATTTACTTCAGACTGTCAGATCCACCTGTGGGCAAAACGAGTGGATTGAGACTCTTCTGCATTAAGCCCCGCCTCCCGGCAGATATAAGTTGCCACTGATTGGTCAGCCGCCACTGCACTACATCGGGAGCGCGCACTGCAACTGCTTTCACCGTCATTGTAACATCTCATAAACAGAAGGATTAGGCTAATATGAACTCAATAAAAAAACTAAATACAGACCCTGAAAACGAAGTGGAAAAGACAAAACGAATGCAGCAGGATGTCTCTCTTTGGTAAACTCATCAGCCATCGTTCGAAATAACTTTATCCGACGTTTTCCACCCGCCTGATGTATTTGTACATGCCCTTGTTAACCAGTAGAAGGTAACCAATCACCGAACCTTATCCCCAGGATGTCACAAGGATTCCGAAGTAGAAAAAACTCTCTAAAACTACGCGTTTTTCGTCGCCATGGAAACTGAACGGAGAGAGTGCTGGAACTCAAACTCAAACACGTGTTTAGGTTATAAAAACAGTGCCGTTCACATGTCTGATGAGGATTCAACACTGTAACACTGTAGAAAGCTCAGAAAACTTGAAATACCATAATAGGACCCCTTTAACTAAACAGGGTAGCCAAGTTTTTTTTTTTTTTTTTTTGACAGTTTCAACTTGCAAATGCTGCATACGTCAACTGCACTGAATAAATATAATTTCTTTTTAAGTCTCCTACTCGTCACATACCTTTCATAAAGCATGATTGGCATTGTACTGCTAAAATTTGGCAGATTTCAGCAGGCTGTTTTATGTTGCTTGAAATATTTCATGCCATTTTGACCTAGTTGGTTGAAATATTTTAGCCTTTTTATAAAACCTTTTCTGGATGACTCATTTAAATGCCTTTGCTTTCGAATCAAAACCAAACCTACACCCAATTTAACTTTGAAATCTCTAACAACACAAACAATCATCTTCGTCACTTATTTCTTAAAGAGCGATGCAAACCTGCAGCACAAGCGTGGTAAAAATTTGGAAAACTGCATGACCTTGTTTTGTTCAGTTTTGTTCATCCTCTGTGCAGCTCAATCCCCCAAACCTGCCTTGTGTAACTGATACTCCTGAGCTCACACTAACCCACCATATAAAGAATGAGCCTTCTTGCAAAAGCTGCACGAGCCAACAGATGGGAGGAGGTGAGCTGTGGTTGTCCTGCAGGCCATTTTCGCCTCTTCCCACTCTGGAAAGCAGAGATTTACAGCTGCCGTGTCGGGAAGGGGGAAAAAAATACAAAATAAAAAAAGCACATCTGGAGATCCGTGAAGGCGAGGCATGGTTGGTGGTGACAGTGGATTATTTAAAGGTAGTAAAAGTGTTAGCAGGGAACAAGTGGAAGAATGATGGACACCTGGATTTCCTCGACTGGGCAGACTGTGAAGACATTGCAGCGTAGAAAATAAAGTTAGAACAAGCAGGAGGTCTCTGTGGGTGCGACTATTCCCAGCAGCTTAGGATTCATTAGCCTGAAGAACAAGCCAGAGAGAAAAATAGAGGTAGAGGGAAAGCAAAATGAGACAAAGAGAAAGATGAAACAAGACAGGCAGTGAACGGGAACGGAGAGGGAGAGGATCAATCAGGACTCACGACAATAATGGGGCTGTGACACCCCAATCACAGGAAAAAATCTCACTGTAATTCTGTTTGCTTGCCTTGCAATATGAGCGTAATTGCCACGATCATTTACAGGCGACGACAAATCTAGTCCCAGATTATTGTTTTCGTCTGACTGATATGAACTGTTCCATTTGTTCAGTTGTCTAGAGCGTTTCCTGCACAAGTGCAATGTCTGCTTCTGTCTCTGCAGAATTCATTTCCAGTCAACCTCATTTAAAAAGAGTCAAAAGACACTTTTGCCTTGACCGCGAAACTAAAAAAAAAAAACTCTTGGATAACCAAAAGAATTCCCATTTCTTTGGCATACCTGTCCAGACAGTATGCATATGCATGAGCCCATATGGACGGTGGGAGGAGAGGTAGGCGACTTAATCCCTGAAGTTGATAACTAACCAGCGAGCTTGACCCATTTTATCTTAAAAATTCATCTACAGCAAACAGAATATACACCTAGAGACTGGCTGTTCTTTAGCCACAAGTACATGGTTTTTTTTTTCTTTTTACTCTCCCTGACACTCCCAAAACACACACTCGTTTGTTTCAGCCAAGAAGGATAATGAGACAGGCAATAAGTTTAATGTCACAAAGAAAGGTCTTTTTTGTGGGTGTTTTTCCATTGAGGGAGTTAATTGCTGAAGAGAATTAATTAAAAAAAATGTTGACTTGAGAATTGTACATTGATTACTGTAAATATTCTCTGGAGTTTTGCTCCACTAATTGAGCATTCTGCCTGGCGCATCTTATTACGTGGGCTTCATTATTAGCTGCAGTGCATCTTTGCCAGTATTGATTTTCTTTTTCTTTTTTTGTTTGCTTTTGCTGTGATGAAGTGCATCACACTTAGATGTCCAAAATAACTGAATATACACAAGTTGCTTGTTGTGTGAAATGCAACAGTGTTGCTCTATTTGGCAAAATGGTTGGTCCACGAACTTTCCACTTTTGATACGTCAATGACCCTTTTGACACAAAGGAGAACTTGACAGGCCTGTGAATGAACTGGAATTAAGCAGAAACCTTCGAATCTTAAAAAAATGAACCAAACAAAAGAGTCAAAAACTCTGAAAGCAGTCAGTCTGGACTGGATATAAAAGATGGATGAAGCCAGAAGGCCTTAAAAGGCACTACCACTGACCGTCCTTCGCTGGATCACAAAACTCCCAATGGAATATCTGTTTCACTATCTCGTTCTGATCAATATGTTGGTGATCGTTTTGGGAAAGAAAAAAAACCCAAAACAATTTAATGGACTGTGTATGGGCTGTGATTGGCTTGACTGAGATGTGTGTGAGCCTATGAGTATGACTGAAAAGCAACAGTAAAGACATGGAGCAGGAAGTTCATTCGCAGTGAACTTGCATGCGAGCCATTTCGATTAATGGCCTTTTTGACTTCTATTTATCAGTTTTTGCTTTTCTGATTAAATGAAGATGGGACATTATTTATTTAGGAGATAAACTGCTACAGAACTGCCGGCATATCAATCTCATTTAATCTGAAGGGATTTAAGGTAAGACTCTCTTTGATGACATGGTGACGTTCAATATGACCTGGAGCTGCCATTCCCTTGCTGAATCTTAAGAAAACACACTTCCCAACTTTTTCCTCAACCTGAAACATTGTGTAAAAGCTGTGTTTGGCATGTCACACACCAGCAGATGCATATCAGCACACTGGCCATTTTTAAGATGTACTACAGCTGCTTTAAAGAAACACAGAGCAAGAGAAAAGACAAGTTGACATTGGACATACTTTTATGACTCAGAGAAGACACTTGATGCAAGATTGATGCCAATTAGCCAAACAGGGACATTAAAGTGCAAAAAAATCGTCCAAAGTTCATTAGTTGGGAAATAAATCCAACCCTGTCTGATCAGCCCCAAATAGTAATGATCGATGCTTCATTGGCTGCTGTCAATTTACATACACAGCTGAAAGCTAACCCACTTAGACCAACATTACAGCAAATCTGAATATTAGAATAAGTAGGAAATTAAGTTGTTTGCATGTTCTTAAATTGCACTAAAAAGTTATTATTGGCTGTAGTTCTGGATACTTTGCCATAACTACTATCAAACAAATATATAGGTTGCTTGGGCTTTCAGATGATGCCCAGTTTCAGCAGTTGTAGTTGTCAGTAGTCAAATAGTCAACTTGAGGTGTTAAATCTGCAGTCCATAAATCAGACTTTAGCCATCAGAGGTGCATCTGCATCAATGAGATGTATTTTATGCATCCTGATGGTCTGAATTGCCACGTTTCCACATGAAGTTCGTCTGAGCCTCTAGTCAGACTGATATGCTGGTTAACCCTTCAGCTGCATGCAACATCCCACTGTGCCCTGTCCGTGTTAACCTTGCCACACCAGCGTAGTCGTCAGGGCTGCACATAGAGATAGACTGGCAGACAGGTGGGAGACTCAAGTCTTGTAATGAAACATGACTGTTGAAGGGTGAACAGTCAGGCGAAGGTACAACATCAAGCCGCCCTTCTTCCTCTGAGACATAGATGAAAGAAGAGGAGAGAGATAGAGAGACAGAGATGAATCAAGCAGATTGGAAAGGAACTGTATTCGGTACCGCATGTTGATTCAATGAAATTTCTTTGCAGTAAAAAAATGAAAAGTAACACAAAAGAGCAAATTATATACCACCTGGGGGGGAAGAGTAGAAGAAGAAGTGGGAGTTGGGTGAGATGGACAGACATGGAGAAAGGGTGAGGTGAGAGGTGTGTTGACTGGAAGACAGAAACACTCAGAGCAGCAAGATCAGACTGGTGTGCCAGTCACTTCTTCGAGATTTTTAGCCCCTTTTGGAAAAAAAAGTTAAGGATTTGCAAAAGGTTACGACAGATGTACCCAAAGTCAGTCCTCAAGCGCCTCTAACCTGCAGGTCATCAGTGTATCCGTGTTCCAACACACCTGCCTTCCAATAAATGGATCCAACAGCCAATGAAGTTCTGCACAAGGAGTGATTAGTTTGAGTCAGGTGTGTTGGAGCCGGGATACACAGAAAACCTGCGGGGAAGTGACCCTCGACTACAGGAGCTGGGCACCCCTAGGTTATGAGGACCTGCGGCCATTTGCAAGGACTCCATGCATTCAGATTCCATAGAGTAAGGATGGTGAAGTGACCACTAGTTATATTTATATCGGCTGATGCTAAGAACTGTATGAGCAGGGAAAAATTTAGCCAATTCTTCAAAGGCTTGTTGCAGTGGAGAGAAAGGTACAATTTACTAATGTTCTCTGCCTGTCATTGCATATTTACGCCATCTGGAAAAAAAAAAAGAGAAAATATGGCAGAGTAGTTCAACAATCACACTGAAAAATACAAAAAAACAAGGTCTACCTCCATCTTTAGAGATGCAGAACTAAGAAAAGTTCTTGAACTCCAAAAGCATCTTTTGTCCCATTTTGTAAAACCATTCAACATTTTTTTTTTTTTTATCTGTGGAATCTTCCATATTAACCTGCTGGGTATAGCAAATGGCAATGGTGGGTGTGTGCTTGGTCTGCTGCGATGTTAGGTAGCGGATGAACGCCAAAGTAGCACACACATAAATGCCAGGACTGACACTTTCCTGGCATCCTGCAGTGCATCTTGGAGTTGGAAAGTAAAAAAAAAATGCAGTGAATGTTCAAAATTGGCCATTTCCAAAAGGATCAGAGAATTGTTAGTGCTGAAAGTCAAAAATTCAAAATGGGCTTGATAACGTAAACAGACTGAGCATCGAACAGTGGGCTGTGCCAAAGCAGCTCCAGATTTAACAAGTCCAAATATTATATGATAAGATACAAGTCTGTAGAAACAAAAAAAAAGTATTTTCCTGAGTTAAATGTAAAGTTAATATTTACACACACACACTACTCAGATAATTAAAAAGAGCAGAAATTATTACTACACAAACATTTGGGTGCTTTCATAAGATCTGCTTCGTCCTAAAAGAATTATTCTTTTGATATTTTGCTGTTTCTATTACTTTATCTGACTATGCCTCCACTTCCCCTTCCCCCTCCCCCCCATTTTGATCCCCCCCTTTGCTCCCTTCCTCATCCAAATGGGAGTACATCTACCTATCCAGGCAGTACTGCTGGAGGGGTCCCCCAGGGCTGGAGTCCTTTGCTCCAGGCTGTTTGATGTTGAGCCGGTGTGGATGAACCTCAGCCCCCGCCCAGAGTCCGCTCCCCATCATCAAACACCCCGGCTGGGTGCCAGGCCAAGGCTGTGGCCCTAATCAAACACCGAGCCTCTACAGACCCCCTCGTGCACTCAAAACAGGAGAAAAAACACTAATTATGGAGGCAACCTTCAGAATCACTCAGCACCTTCTAACATTGATGCAAACTCCTGCTTCTTAGCATTTAGGTTAGGTGTGTGTGATTGCATAAAGGTTGTGTGTGAGAAAACATGGATGTGAAGAATTCAAGCAAAAATGTTGTTGTTAGTTTTAACTTAGCTACGGTTGGACTCCCAAAATGTGATATCTGGCAGCTTGAACTTTTCCTGTCATGTGAAAAGAGGTAAATATTGTCACGACGAGTGCTCCGAAATCAGGAGAATTTACAGGGGGAAAAAAAAAGGAAGAGAAATGCTGAAAGGGAGAGAGAAACAGAAAGAGAGGGAGGCTGATCCCGTCCTTGGAGAAAAATCGAGCGCTCGATTTTCTGTTGCTGCCATTTGTCTTGTGCTGCTAAGAGAGATCAACAGTCCTCGGCACACAGATCAATATTCTCTTAACCCGCACCTAATCTGGAGAGAGTTTCCTCCAATTTCACCTTCCCTGCCTCCTCCTCCTCCTACCCTCCACTTTTATTCTCCCTCTCTTTTTCAGCAATCATTTTCAGGTGACAGCCATTTTTCATGCTCCTGGTCCAAGCAGGTGACATAGAAGGGAGTGATGTTTCCTGATGCAAACAGGGCGCAGTGTGTTTGTGTGTGTGTGTGTGTGTGTGTGTGTGTGTGTGTGTGCTGGGAGGCAAGGTGATGGATACGATGTGTTGGTGGGATGGCGTAGCTGCCGTCAGGGGTCCCCTGACGCCAGAGAGATAGACTAGCTGCCTAATCGGCCGAATGACATCGCAAATTCTGCTTCTGCCCCCCCCCCTGCCGCTCCTCACCAACGCCTCCCACCTCCCGTTTGCTTCAAACATCCCTCTCCAGTTATCTCTCGAGCATCATGGCAACTCCCAGCGTGCAGTGCAAGCTGTTGTCAGAGTCGTCCCGTCGACTAAATGGAGTGCTGTCAGTGTGTTGCTCCACTGTGACGGTTATGAGAAAAGAAAAGTGTGCAAGTGCCGGGATTTATGCTCCCGACGTTGTCGGTGCGTTCCACATTTTTATCTGAGACAGAATCCAAGAATTATTTAAGCTTCACGGGACAACTTTTAAGACTTTTCAGCAGAAGAAAAACTACATGAACAACTACTTTTTCTTGCTTTTAGACCATTTCTCCTGCTTGAAATTCATGCATTGATTTATGTTTTTCCCCCTCTTTCAAAACGGCATGGTATGCGTGTTTGTGCTGTTTTCAATCATTCGTGTATACTCTGCATCTATAGATCCATTTTGCACATGGAAAAATAGCTTATTTAATGTGAATAAAATCACAGCAACACGATACATCAATATTTAAGTGCTTTATTTCTCTTCAAGTCATGATTTTCTTTTATTGTTATGCCTGTATTTATAAAGTCAGTTGTCCTCGCCTCGTGCAGCGTATTGGTCAGTAATCCTGTACATTGTAAATGAAACTTAACATGTAATATACACATTTTAAACTTTGAGAAGTTTTCTATTTGAAACAAAATGGGACAATATTTGGTTATGTCAAGTTAACAGTCTATGGGACGCATTATGATGCCAGCGAGGGGAAAATATTTGAAGTTTTTTTGTGCCTCAAAATCGACTAAATAAACATTATCTAAAGTTTTTTTGTTTGTTTTTTTTTGGAATTTTTAGGGGTTTGTTGCCTGTAGGCAACATTGTACCAAAATGGTGAATAAGTGTATAAGAACATATTTGTTGTTGTTTTCAGTTTGAACACTGCTTATTTAATGGACATGCAACATATTCACCATCCAGCAATCAAAAATACACAGCATTTTTAATTCAAAAGCATTTTATCAAGAACTCTGAGAACGTTTCTTCATTTCAGTTCATGTTTTCTGTTAGTCTACTGTGTTCCCATCCCTTCTGATGTTGCTGCTTAATACTTATGAAACGCTTCAGGAAGTCATTTTAAGGAGTGAAACACAGGCAGGTGACAATTTTTGTGCACTTGCATCTGCACCTTTTCTCCACCTAAATATGCCAATAGTCCGTGTTGTTCTGATGCACAGGTGCTGATGGCTGTACTAAAGCACATGTAAATATAGCCAAAATTATATTAAGTCAACATCATGGAACAAGCCAATCTTTTGGTCTTGAATTTCCAAGTAAGTAACAAGCAGTCTTGCTTTAAGCATGCAGTTCCATGTACAGTATGTACACACACAGAGAGAGAGGGGTGGGGGACATGGACCTTAACTAGACAAACATGGAAAGAAAACAAAATGAATCCACTTGTTGAACTGGATTATTAGTCTTGTTGTAACAGCTCCAATCAGATTTTTGCACAAAAAACTTCATGTTTAGAGAATGAACTTCACCTGCATTCAAGTTCAAGTTTTTTTTTTTTGTTTTTTTTTGTTAAGCTTTGGTGTGACTGTGTGTGAGACCTGCTAATCAAGAGACCCTACAGAGGGTTTCCAGCCTGAAGTCTGAAAGCATGTCCCAAAGCTCTGCTATGTGATCTCAGGTTTACCAGTCTGGAGAATGAAGAGCATTTCTTGCAGGAAGCTTTAGGCTCAGGACTGGTTTATATGTGATCATTTCTGAGTGTGATATGCACTAATCTATAAAGGTTTAGACACACTTTCCTAATAGCTTGAAGGGAAAAGTTTGTCTTAAGTTTCGACTGGTGGTGTCCAAAGGAACGTCGTTTGCTCGGGTGCATCAGTAATTTGTATGTTTGTTTCATAATGCAGTTGGATCGCTCAACACCAGCATGGAAATGGAGGAAGTTAAAAGTACAGCATCAGATTTTGAATCAACTGCATATCAACAGGAGACGCGAGCAGATTTAAGGTATCTGGTGTTCATAAAATTTAAATAAAAATCAGCACTAAAATGGATAACC